>NW_019416498.1:30896-81491 GCF_000390285.2 Anoplophora glabripennis | reverse complement strand
AAAAATATAATGAATTATAATACAAAACAAAAACATACATTAAACAAAAAAATTGCAAAACGTTAATCTAAATTAAATTTTAGCTTTCTCCACCAAACCTCCTTCCACTCGAACATATTTTTCCAATCCTCTTCTTAAATTTAAAAATAATTGACATAGCTGTTGTGGAGTAATTTCTGCACAAGCTTGTCTTACGCATTCATTAGGTCATCCAAAAGTCCATAGTTCGAAAAAACTAAAATTTAATTTAGATTGTTTTGCAATTTTTTGTTTAACAACTTAATATTTACAATTCATTATCTACATTTTTTGTACGTTAACTATTATTATTTTTATTGTGACCGCAATTTAAAGTATTAAATTTATAGTGTCTGTGTTCTGTTCCGATTAGCACTTGTTTTTACTTTCATGAACATCTTTGACCTGCTTATTATACTTTTTAGTTCTGATTTTTCGAAGTTTGGCACCACATAACAAACCACTCAATAGACATTTGTGGTTCAAATTTGGTATACTGGTAATAGGTATTTTGATGGGTGTTGAATAGCCTGGTAATATTATCTTTTTGATAAAAAAATGCCTAATACCACTTTCTGAGAAAATAACCCTTTTAAAAAATCGTAGTAAGCCAGGCTTTCATGACATCAATAGAATGATTAGTAGAATATAACCTCCCTTCAGGGTACTATTTGTAAAAAAATTGTCTTGCGGAAAGTCCACAGCTTTCTCACATTTCCAAAGGTGTTAACCTGAAAAACGGGACACACTGTTTTAGTTCAACACTGTGTCTCGAAAAAGAAGTGTTACATTTATATAAACATTTTTCTTAATTTGAGGTTTTCTATCACCAGGTAAAGTTTAATGTGCGTAATTGCGGACACCCCGTCCAGTGTCCTAAAAAATGGTGAGCAATAACTATTATGAAATCCTTTTTTACAGGTGATAAAAGTAATAATTTTAAACAAAACAATTCATATGGCCCTAGTAGTTCGGTTCGTTCATCAATATAAGTGGTGTTAAAATTTTCACGTAGACTGATGAAACTTAGACCACTGATATGATAACCAGTGGCGGAAATATACAGAATTTCGACGGCAATGAGTATTCTGCAAATTCGATTAGTGTTTTTCATTACCAGTTGAAATTCTAAAAAAAAGATAGATCTCTTATATTTTGCTCGAAGAACGAGACTATTTGGAGTTTAGAATTTTTTTTCAATTCAAAGTATATAAAAGCATAGTAAAGTAAATCGAAAATAACTCTAAAACGTTTCGGTCCACAAAAACAATTTATGGGATGTTAGAAATATAATTTTAAATGCAACGTAATGTGTCAAATTTAAAAAAAAATTGAAATTTTTAACATTTTAATTAAATAGCCCCTAAGAAATTATCGAAATTTCTACGCCGGTAATTTTCTGATTCTTTAGATCAATTTAGTGGATTTTTACTCCTATTTAAATAAATCAGTGGTCGAAGTTTCATCAGTCTACATCAGACATCACCAGAGATATTTCAGAAAATTCTTTTTCTAATTCAAATACCCTGTTCATATGAAATTGTTTGTTTAAGATTAATTTTTCCATCATCAAGTTCTTAACTCTTGATGTTGACAGTTAAAAATCGATTTTTCGTTGTAACTCTTTTCTTTTCTTTCTAAGATATTATTTGAAGCTACTTCTACTAATATATTTAATTTATTGATAGCTGAATTTGTTTGTTTTCGGTACAATGAAGCGTTTTCGAGATAAACACATTTAACGATGAAGATACTGCACTATTTTTAACATATCTTAACAGTAAACAAAGTAACAAAGTTTAACAAAAATTAATCATTTATGGAGCAAAATAAGTACGCAATGCCAAATATCATTCAGTATTACGCGTTTAATATTTGCTACATAAAGAACCAATTGCTGTTCTGAGGTATTTATGACTATTACGATATGTCGGACATAGTGTGGTATCTTCATCGCTAAACGCGTTTGTCTTGAAAATGATACATTGTACCGATAACAAATAAAAATGTTTTCACTTAAAAAAAGTAGTAAAATCTTGAAAATGGCGACAAACATAAAACAAATATATTTTTTTTGGTGGTTAAAACAGTCGAGGGCGCATTGCCCCTGAGCCCTCAAACGTGATCTCAGTGAATTTACTGCATTAGTTGAAATAACTTCAAAAATGACTAAAAAATTATATAAACTTGTAATGTTATTTTTGCAAGTTCTACCCAAATCCGAAACTTTGTATCTCAAAAACGAAACGTTCGTATGACCTCTGTTATTTATTTACAACCAATTTTATCTGTAGAATATTCCAACACCCTGTATACTTAGCTCTCGCGAGCAATGGAAACGTCTCACAGTACATAACTTTATCACGTCCAGCTAATCTTTTAAATACTATGTAACTGGTTAATTTTCTCAACAACCCAACCACCATCTACGCAGATTCGACCCTTACGCTCTCCAAAACGGCACAACTTCCCCTGCAACACCACCGACGATCACCAACAACTCGAAATTCCCGCTGGCACAGCGCGCTGACCGAATGACACAGTAGCCGCGTCACAACGTCGAAGGAGCGCGTCAGGACGATACTGAGGCCGGCGGCAGCGGCCCGCTCGCAGGAATTACCATTGCGCCGGTCCTGGTTCGGCGACCGGGATGGCACGGGGTGCCGTGGGATGCCCAGTGCGATGCCAGGACCAGTTCCACGCCGAAAATATGAAATGAAACCGCCGGAGCTGGCGGCCGGAGAGTCGGAGAGTTCTGCCCTGAAGTATTATTTCCTGTATTTTGTTTTTCGCACGTCGGTTGACGAATGTCGATCGGAAAATCTGGCCCTTTCAGCAGGAATGAAAGAGTAAAAGTGAGTAAAAAAAGTATTTAAAAAAAGGCCAGAGAACTTTTATATCGCCGTTTTTCTGCCCTGTTAAGGAGGTATATCGGATTCACTCAAATGTACAGATGTACTTGAAAGTTATATAGCGTATTACCCAGTGCTCCCTCTGTGCGTCATATTTTTTTGAATTTTTTTTTTAATCTAGATTTTGAGATATTGTTGTTGAAAGTTGTTCATTTTAACATAGGTTTATATGGCGAAGATGGACGGTGCGGCTCTTTTTTGCCCATAACTGAGAAAAAATTGTAGAAATTGTGAAACAAAACTTTTCCATAGATAGTAGTATTGTCTTATTTTTGATGTAAAACTAATGTAAGTTTTGAACATAGTACAGCTGTATTAATTAGAAACAAAAACCAATAATTGCATTTCTGTCCGATTTAAGGATTAATGTGGCAACGTCGCAATCAGCTGACAGCAAGGAGGGAATACATTTGAAAGACTTGATAAAAACGAAATTGATTTCAAACATATACATTTTCCTAAATCCCATGTACATTGTTATCAACAATAAATTATCCACAACAGATGATTTTTTGTAATTTTTTTAAAAAACTAGATTAATTTAAAAAAGACTATGAAGCTGTGATATATTTATTGGAATAAAAAATACAGTTGATAAATCCTTTTAATATATTTAATGGTTTATAAAAACATCGTAATCATTACCCAGCAATATTTAGGGTTACATAAAGTTTTCTTTACTTGATTAATATAATTAGTAATACTTGAGATAAAAGCATTTGTACGGAATAACAAAGGAACATAAATATTTCTCAGCAAACTTTATATCTAAAAAATTAATTATGGTTGCAAAACTTTTGTAACATTACTAAAATAGAAATGAAAAACACGAACAGTGAGTAATAATGTAATTTCTATCACAGAACCTTCAAAATTGCATCCAACATTTTGTTTGACTTAGACGAGAGATGGGCGCGAGTGTCATTTCATTTCTTTAGAACTAAATTAATATAATTCTCGTTGTTTTACCAGTTCACATGATTTACGGATTTTAAATAAAGGATGCAAATCTTCGCGAGGATAATAAGATATATTTGCTATACATAATAATTATATTTTACATAGTTTACACACAATACATTTTTGAACGCGTACGCATCTTTACCCGAATTTGACGCGCAATATCTCCGATGTCCGAGGTCTGTAGGTTCGCAGTGTGTACAACTGCTAGTCAATTATTAGCGCTGTTGCCACATCTACATAGACTTTATGCGTTCATTAAATATAATTTAAAACTACTTAAATATGATATTTTTATGTTGTTAATTAGTCAATTTGTATGCTATGTGCATATGAGTAGATTTCTTTGCTATATAGATAATGTTTATCGGAAATAATTTCAATAGAATTTAATTTTTTCAAATTGGCAGCGGATTTTAGTCCCATAAGAAAAGCATGGGACCCCCCCTGCGCTCCTCACTTCCCTCGGACCCCGATATACCGCCTTAAAAGACTAATAAATTAATGATATTTGAAGCAATAATTAGTATAAATCAATTCTTCACCTAAAACCGCATCATTTTTTTTTTAAATTTGGTCATACGGTAAGTACAGCATATACTCAGAACGTACTTCGATTTAAATTTTGAAAATTGGGTGTGCTCTTTTCAAATCTAATTATTTTGTTCCTGTGACACTTCCGGTTATACCGTAAGTTGACGGCAACTTTGTTATTTTAAATGGAACACTCTGTATATTTTTACATTTTTGGATTATACGCTTCATTTTAAGGTTACATTCATTAGGTCTCCCTATTCCTAAAATTATCCGTTTTCGAGATATTTAGGTTTTTAGGAAAAAAAAAATAAAAATTAGAACCTACTTTAAAGCCATGCGCATTCTACATTTAAACAGATAAATCAACAACATTTTGCAGAGCAGGACTTAAATATCTAAGCTGCATAACCATATCCTCAGAGTTACCGAAATATGTACAGAGTGGTAATAATTTAATACCGAGTTTGGTCCACTGGAAACTATCTAAACTTGATTTTTTGTAATGGAACACCCGGAATATTTTTTCAAATTTGAATGTGCCATTTTATTCTATTTATATCCAAACTATGGTTTCCTGTACTTATATCTTCTAATTTTTATGTTATTTAAAGTTATTTCGGTGCTCTACTGAAATAGACTAATATTATTATTACGTATTCGTACTTAACTGCGAGGGTGGTGTGAAAATTTTAACGCAACTTCAAAACAAACCAATCAAAATTTACTCGATGCTGTGCCGGCGTATTCAACTCCAGAAGTTGGTGTAGAGTTGACTAGGCTTTTTGAAGACAGGTGCTTCGGACGTTTTGGTCCATGGGATTGGCCTTCTAGATTCCCTGACTTGACTCCCTGCGATTTTTATTCATCGTGTACGGAACAACAGGGAGGAATTGAAGAGGCGAGTGATTGAAGTCTTTCAGAACTTAATCCTGGGTAAATAAGTAGTACAACTCATGGAGTTCGTACCCTCTTCAAAAGTTTAAAAGTCAACGGTCAACATTTTTAACAGTTGTTTTAGATATTTAGAATTGTATTAAATTTAATTTTTTTATCTTTGTAAAAATCTTTCTAAACTTTTTGTTATGCATAGGTTGTAAGTTTGAGTAGGTTACATTAAACCTTCTACTTGTCGAGGAAATAAGGCACTGAACTCCCGAAATTTTTCGATCAAGTCGTATCAAGATGTGGTTTTTTGTATTCGCTTTCTAAAATTATGTGAAAAAATTTTTTCACTTTTTTTTTTTTTTTGGGCAAATTGCTTCCGGAAAATTGCCGTTTTTAAGTTCCTTTGGAAAAATTTCCCACTTGGTTTATTATTGCTTGGATTGGCTTCAATTCTAGTTCTTGGGGTTTTTGGCGTTGGTTGTTCCCAATTTTGCCTTTCAATTTGGGCCTTGGCGGCCTTGGGGTTTGGGTTGATGATGAACGTCATCTCCGAGGTTTCTCCTGAATTTCACTCTTAAATGCAACTAGACTTGACACCCGGGGTATTTCGGGTCGCTGATTCCTAATCTGGCATCTGCGAGCACCCCCCGGATGCCTGGTGCACCGGAACCTGTACATGGACGTCATCTCCGGGAGATTTCCTGTAAAATTCGCGTAAACGGGCCGAAAATCGCATCAGGGGGTAATTCGGGGCGCTCTTCATGAAATCATCTTATAATATGACGCATGCACGACTGTGAGCCCCCAGTTGATCAAGAAAATGATATTTAGTAGAATATTTTCAAATTAAAGTTAATAGTTGATTAGATTAGGATTATATTTGAGTTAAATTAAATTGAAGTTAGATAATGTAGAATAATATGTACGGATAGACCTCGATAGCTATTTTGTTAAATCTACCAATAAAAAAATTGGCGCGACTTCGGATACCGCTCAGATTTGTACAGATTATTAATTAGTTAACTTGTTTATAAGGCCATAACACGCGAAATAATCCACTTACGGATTCCGGCTTTCGCGTAAATTATTTGTCTGCAGTGAGGAATGATTGAGTGTTATCCGAAGAAGCCTCTGTGATAACATCGCGATTTATTATTGTTTATTTAAAATTGCATAATTGGCAGTTTTTTGCAAGTAAGTTTTTGACAGGAGTTAATTATATTTTTCTTACTAATATTTCAATAGTTATTTTAGAACCACTTTAAGGTAATTTGTTACTTGTATGATGTGTCTACATTTACTGATCTATAATTTTAACAATGTATTCAAATAAATACTACTAATTTTATCTAAAAATTGCAACTGAATTTTATATTTGTGATATACATGCTTTTATTGTTTTACACATTTTCATCACTGTATTATTTATTTTCTAAATTAAAAAAGTATAATTATTTGAAAACATATTTCTTTTTCGTTAATTTGTAATGGAGAATGAGCCATTAAACTTTTATCTAAGTATTTTGTATAAGTAAAAATGATACATAATGCGAACAAAAGTGGATTGTGTGCAGGAACAAATAAAATGTAGAATTGTTTCATTATTACGTTGTGTCGGCGTATATAATCTAAATTAATTATCATCGATCAATTTATACCTTTTTAATTTTTTTTTTTTATTAAATATTAGGGATTCCAGGGCTCGATTTATCAAGTTATTTAATGAAAAAAATAATAATACGCTCTGAAAGGTTTAATTCAGGTGAATAAAGGTACGCTGTAATTAAAAAGATATTCATAAATATTAATAAATGTGGAGGACAATTTCAAAAGCTATTGTTTAATTTTAAAATATACACGATATTTATTTTATTTTATTTCATCCGTTACAATGGTCATTGAAGTTTTATACTAATAAAGAGATGTAATACAAAAAAAGTAATTAGATATGTGTAAAACAGAGTTAGTTAAATCTGTGCATTATTTCTCAAAAAATTTTTTCTCGCCTAATTTTTATAAAATGTTGCACCGCTCTCCACTTTTGTCCTCGGACGGAAAATGAAACAGAAAGAAGACAGTGGCAAAGGTCTCTTTGGTATTTGTTTCATTCTCGTGACAGTTTTTCGGTGGTAAAAGAGGGGCATTACTACCAAGGAATTAGTTAACACGCAATTTGCTGCTAAACCGCTGCCACGGCTTTAAATAATAAAATAAGGGTAGGGGGCAGATGGCCTATGTTTTTTTATTTAATAGCGGAGGGTGCAAAGCCAGTATATATTTAGTTAGTGAGAGGGTGAGTTCTTCAGATGTTTATGGACTGCTATATGGGGTAAGTGTTTTTGAGTTTTTGAGGTTATTTCATAGGACAGGAGGGGAACCAATCTATTAAGCATTTGAGGAAAATATATACAGGGTATCCCAAAAGTATGGAAACCCCAGAATAACTCGGAAGTAAAGGGCTATACGGAAAAACGTTACATACAAAAGTTTCAGGATTTTTTCCGAGCTATTCAATGAAGACCTTGAATTTGACCTTGGTCCTGACCTTGAAGGTTATTTCAAGGTCAATGTCATTTTTTCAAGTGAGAACCCTTACTTTTTATCACACCATTGGAAAGAGCGGAAAATTTTACGTTCGAATACGTCTTCAACCATGACCTTGAGACCATGGTCAAGGTCATTTTAAGGTCAAATATGATTTTTCATAGATACCGCCTGGAAACCGCAGAATAAACTCCAGATCCGAAAACTAGACACTTGAAGCTTCAATTTCCTTTTTTTTATTGTCTTTGTGACCATTTCCCTCTGAAAATTACCCAAAATTTTGGGATTTTTTAATTATCCCTTAATTTCTGTGCCTAATATAGTTTAGTTATGCCGAAGGAACGTTCCCTCTATTAAAAATGAATTCAGTCTCTACAATTTTTTTGTTCTAGATGATAGAACTAACAACAATTTCGTACTTTTTTGTAACTATATGTGTTTTTTATGTTGAAAAAGAATTTGACAGTTTATTAACTTCTTGAATTGGAAAATTGAGATTAATACAGCATTAACCCTCCCAAATCAATTCACTAATTGCGACCCATAAAGGTTTCTGCGTTATCTCGCGATACCCTCAACAGACGCAAAGCATCCCGAAATCTGCCTCCCGCAGGGTCAGCATAAAACACACGTTTCCTATCCGACTTGAATAGTTTCCTAAGGCTTTCAACAAACAGACACCCTTCCAGGGTCGTTCCGTTACTCACGATAGGCAGTTCCACCCGCATTCGACGACTTTCTAATTCTCCCTACAGGTCGAAAGGGCGCGAATCCCAATTCCGCTCCGCTCACGCATCAACAATCTCACAGTTTCTTGGTTTGTCGTTGTAATTGTAGCAGGAAAGGGTTAGAGATGATTAGGTGTGCGCAACAGAGCGGGAAATTTCCGGGTTTCAGTCAAGTGCCGGATGGTATGAATTTGAACGGATGCGAGATTTATATCGAAGACGTAATATGTTTCTTGACTTTTTAAATACACATCCTTAAAAAATTACTACAAGCCACGTTGCCAGTAATTTTGTATGCAACAGTTATTTTGTTTCCTTCGCCTGTTATCTTAGTCCTATTAGTTCCACAGGCTGTTACAAATTCGCTTCTCACTACAGGGACCTCGCAAACGATAAGAGATACGAAGTAGCTTAAGTAGGGACAAAGTTGCGCAATCAGGGGGCCAATATTATGCCTCTAAAAAATCAAGGCTAACGCGATTAGTTCGAAATATTTGAAAAAAAAATTTTGGAAATTCGTTTTTCTTTATTTTCATCCTTGTTAGAGGTGATATTGAAAAAAGAAGAACTCTTTCTCATGGCAACTGTTTGCCCTCTATCGAATGGTATAATCAATTTCTATATGTAACGTTTCGTCTCTCCAAGACCATCGTCAACTTATTTTTTTTAAATACGACCCTGGAAATTTTATTACATTTTTTTCAAACCTTCATGGCCCCTAATACTGTACTGCCTCAGCAAGAACCTTTTGTCTCGAAAAATTTATCTTCAATGTATTCGTTCCAAATTTATCTAATCTTCTTTCAGATTTCTATATTTCTTGAATTATTGTACACTTCAAGTGTCGTTAAACCCAGTGAAATACACCTAGTTATTATAACTATTACTATCACACTTTACAATAAAACATTATTAGAGTTTTAATCCCGTGCTCATAGTTATTTCTAGGTTTCTCGACTGCTCAAAATTCAAATAAATTTCGATCCATTTTTTTTCAGGACATTCATACAAATACATCTGACATGCTCTTTCACAGTTGAGGTTACAGATATAATAAATTCCGATCATATTATGCGTATCTCCATTTTCAACATTTGCCAAAACCGAAACGTTTTGTAATTTATGAAATTTTTTAAAGTATAATATTCATTTGAAGTTTTGGTTGTTCATATGAATTTTTAAGTATTAATTTGTCACAATGGAATTAAAATTGTAGTAAGTAATGTTTTAATTTTGACGCAATAACTTAAAGAGGAGATTAAAACTCTAATAATCACCAAATCTACCGTACCTTATGTTTTTGGGGTCGCTGAATCCGAATCCAGGTCAGTTTTATCCCATTACGACAGAATTTTCTATAACCTCAAAAATTAAGGCCCAAAAACCCCATAACACGTAAACTATTTAATCCACAAGCATCTTAACCTACGTAAGCCCATAACCTCATAATCCGATCATCCTCAACCCCATAAACCTCAAAACTCCATAACCCAATAACCTCATAACCTCCAAACCTGATCAGCAATAGAAATTTGGATATCTAACGCCGGAAGGTCTAAATCAATGTGATGTTTCTCGACGTGTAGCGAACCCCATCAGCTTATAACCCCTAAACCCCCTAATTCCATCATCCTCTAACCCCATAAACCCCAAAACCCCATAAGCCAATAACTTGGAAATTGATTTTCTAATTTTTACGAAACCAATAAATGACTACTCTGTTGAGATGCTCCATAACTAATTTCAAATTATCGCGCTACTTTCCAAATTCCCTAGGGAATTTCATCTTCCGACCGCCAGAGGCATCTGTCTTAATTTTTTACATTCCACAAGAGAAAATATCATTCCTACTTATACGTATGTGTAGTTTGGCAGTAAAGAAAAACAGAAAGAACTCCTGTACTTCATTGAATACGCTTCGCAAACGAATGAATTCATATGTATGAATTGATGATATTTGGGGATGATCGGATTATGAGGTTATGGGGTTAAGTGGGTTAAGATGCTTGGGGATTAAATAGTTCACGTGTTATGGGGTTTTTGGGCTTAATTTTTGAGGTTATGGAGAATTCTAACGTTATGGGGTTAAACTGACCCCGGATTCGGATTCAGCGACCCCAAAAACATATGGTAGGTTTGGTTTGGTTTCTGGAAGCATTTTTTCAATTTTTCTTGTGGAGCGAGTGTAATGTTTTAGTGTCACGTGTGATGGTAATGGTACGAATAAATTGAAGACGAATTTTTCGAGGCAAAACGTCTGAATCTGGCTCGAGCTGAGGCAGTACAGTACTGGGGGTCATGAGGGCTTGCAAAAAATGTAATAAAATGTCCAAGGTCGTATTTAAAAAAATGAAGTTGATGATGGTCCTGGAGAGACGAAACGTTACATATAAAAATTGATTATGCCATTCGATAGAGGGCAAAAAGTTGCCATGAGAAAATGTTCTTCTTTTTTCAATATCACCTCAAACAAGACTGAAATTTAAAAAAATAGTTTTCTTTCAAATATTTCGAAAACTAATCATGTTAGCCTTGATTTTTTAGAAGTATAATGTTGGTCCCCTGATTACGCAACTTTGCCCCCATTTAAGCTACTTCGATCTCTTACCGCTTCCGAGATCCCTGTAGTGCGAAGCGAATTTGTAACAGCCTGTATATACCGGGTGTTAATTAAGCATGTGCACAAAATATAAGGCATAATTTTTCATTGATTTTAAGACAAAAAGTTCATATAAACATGGGTCCATTATTAAGTTATTTTTAATTCAACCGTGAGCGTAAACTGCTTAGAATTTCTCTAGAAAAAAATAGCACGCCATTAATGCTTTATAAATTTGATAGTTTGGATGGTTAAGGCATACACAAAAAATGCCTCATTTTTTTGGTAAATGTCGATTTTTATCGGTACGAAATGGATTTTTTTATACCATAACTGTAATTCCCAAGAATTTAATCTTTGCACGCTAAGTTTGTGCTCCGGCCTGAGAACGGAGGGCGTCAAGCGATCTGTTATCTGGAGAACTTAACTAGGTCTGGTGCGTTGAAAATGACGGCAGGCAAATTGCTCAAGACATTCTATCACCATGAGGGTTTGGATTTCGTCGGGGCCATTAGCTTTAGCACCTGAAAGGCCAGATAAACTGTAATCTTCGCAGAGGATTTGCGGGGATTATAGGGGATTTTTTAAAATGTTTTCAGGGCCTGTAATTTCTGGGGATATAACCGATATCAGCGCGAGGCCATTGGCCGAGTTGTTTACATTTATTTCAGGTGGTAGGTACGTTGTAACGAAACTAACCATAGACTAATTTTCCGTGTCATAATTTCATTTCATATAAATAATAATTCATGGAAAATAACCAAAGCTAACGTTTTATTTGATCAAATTATGCGTGAAAGTCATTCATTAACTAAATTTGATTAACAAACCGGTCGTAATATTAAACCGCACACGGTAGGCATTCCAATAATTTCAAATATCGATTTGAGAGTGCAACCAATCCATTTGGGGATTTCCAAATATTGCAATTAAGTGTTAATGTAAGCGTGTACAATTTTATCAATTTCACCGGCGCGAAATATATTTTACGTTTAATCAAAAACAAATTTAACGTTGTGTTATATGTGTAACTGCCAGCCAACTCCAATTATACATACCTGTGTAGTGCAGCCGTAAAATATGGGCGTTTTAAAAAGCATTCGAAATGGTTAGCGTTAATTTTAAATAATTTATGTTTGTACTTCTATTTTAAGAATTAAATTAGGTGCGTATATAATTGTATTTATGAATATATTTGATGTAACAATTTTATCAATAATATGTCTGCTTCTTAATAAAGGTAATAGTAATCGATGTTTGAAATTCCTACTTCGTATCACGTCTCATCACTAAATCATCTTATGACGACGAAAACTCTTCTAACCTAATAGAAAAAGTATCCAAGACACCTAAAAAGAGTCTAACTCAACGTACAATTATTAACCACGATTATCTATATTGTATAACGAAAAACTATCTAACCTATCACAAAATCATTCAATTATCACTAACCAGTACCTACCATCCTCGACCATCTAACTCAATATAAAATGTCAAACCCAAAAGTCAACAAAAAAGCTCCAAACTATGAATGAAAAACTATCTAGCTTATCATAAAATCATGTGTCTAACTGATGAAAGAACATCTAAACCAATGAAAAATGATCTAAACTACTGCAAAACCATTAAACTCAACGATATTTATTGTGAAACTATACATATAAACAATTATTGTAAAGTCATTTAACATGTCGTGAAACCATCTAACCTATGGTAAAATCATCAAATACAACGGACAAATATCTCGCCTATCGCAACCTCATCAAACGTATCTATCTAGGTCCTAAAAATATCTAACATATCTTAAAATCATCTAGCCTGTCATAAATTCATAAGCTTATCTTGAAATGGTCTAATACCATCATCGATCATCGCCGACCATCCTCGAAAATCACCGACCGTCTTCGACCATCACCAACCATCACCGATCATCAGCGACCTTCTCGACCATCATCGAAAATCCTTGCTCATCTTCGTCCGTCACCGACAAGCTTCGACCATCGTTGACCATTTTCGATCATCTAACTCAACAAAACCATACAGGACTGAACGAAATACTATCCAAGCCAATTAAAAAGAATATAAAGCCAACGAAAATTCTAACCCAACAAAAAAAATTTCTAACGCTTCAAAGAACTCGACGAAAAATCGTCTAAACCAAAATAAAATTATCTAATTATTACTATTGTGTAACGCTTCGCTCCGCATATTTTCTATTTGGAACAGCTTTGTCTCGCTACACTTCGCCGTGTTCCACTTCGCCTCACTCCGCTTCACATCGTTTTACTTCGGACAGTTCAGCCTCGTTTCATATTTCTTCACTTTGCATCGTTCCGTTTCGTTTCAGTGAGGTTCGCTTCACTATGTTCTACGTTCAAAAATTGGAAAAGTGGGTAACTATTTCTAAATTTCACTGTAACTTTTTTGTAGGTGAATATTTCCATGTTTAATCCAAACATTTAAAATTTTAGACAACTTTACAAGAAAATATCGTCTCTTGTATCATCTGGAGACGGAGAATCCTTCGGATAGCTTCACCACGAAAACGTTTGTTCTAAATTGTAAACTATTTCAATTGATAACAAGTCATGAAAGACAGGAGTATCGACTATTTAGAAACATATGAAAATAGATTAGACATGGGAAAACCACAATATTCCGAAAACCTCCAAAAATATATACGCTAGGAAATGATGTAAAATCAGACAAATAGAATAATTGATCAGGATGCTTTAAAATGTTTTCGATTTTTAAGTTACAAATACAATCTTTTTGTTTCAATATTTCCCAAGAAACTTATTACTTAGAGATTGTAATTTTTTTAGTATAAATTTGTATATACAGTGTGGCCAAATGAAAACGAAACAGAGCCATTTTCGGGAACTGCGTCAATATTGTAGAAAAACGCTCAGATCCGTCGATTTTAGATTAAAGGGGGTCATTCTTTGCTGGTATTTTTGACTCCGCCACTTTCACCCTCAAGCAAGGGTAAACATCACCCCAAAATATTTAAATGGCATTGGGGGTTGAGTAATATTTCTTTTGAAAGCTCTTACGATTGTCTTTCCAACAGACTTCAAATTTTATAATTCCGCCCAATACTTATTAAGAATTTTGATTTTAAAGTTGAAACTTATGTACAAACAATTAGTAACGGTAAAAATGTCAGTCATTCGAGTTAAGTACGCCAATGGTATATATTTAGTATTTCTTGCGTTACATTGGTTTTTTGGTGATTTGCTATCACTTTCGTAAAAAAAAACAATTATTGTAAAAAACAAATATGAATGCTATACAAACAAACACAATGAACGTAAAATTAGTGGATTCCAAATTATTTTCTAGTATTATTTGGAAGTGTTGGTTGGTAGTTTATTTAATTTGTTTTTGAAAATTAAACACTATGGTTTATTCCATTGCGGAAAGGGTAGATATCATTTCGCTTTACTTTATGAACAATAAATGTGCGAATAGAACAGCTCAGCTATTTATGAATAACATCAAGATCATGTAGGGAGGAAGTATGTTCTAGAGTTAGTAAAAAAATTTCAAGAGCTGTCTTCTAATACATTTACTCCAGGAACTTCATGAGGATGATTATGACCGCCGTTTGCAATTTTGCGAAATAATGAGTGAGCGAGCAGGGAACGATTTAACATCTGTTTTTCTGATGAATGCAGTTTTTTCTTGAACGGGACGGTAAATCGTCACAATTGCCGCTATTGGTCCGATTCAAACCCAAGAGTTTTTCACGAGGTGCATACACAGCATCCGGAAAAATTAAATGTATGGGCTGGAAGTTTCGGTGACCGGCTGGCTGGTGGGTCCTTTTTCCACCTGGTAATTTGACTGGTCAAATGTATTTCCAATTACTGCAATTACTAATGATATTATTGAAAATGTTGCAGAGTATGATGAAGATGATTTGATTTTTCAACAGGACGGTGTTCCTCCGCATTATGCGTTAATTGTCCGTCAGTATTTGGAGCAACGTTTTCTACGGAATTGGATTGGCTCCACGATCACCGGATTTATCGCCCCTTGATTTCTTTTTGTGGGAATACCTAAAAAGTAAAATCTATAAAACACAGCCAGCGTCGCTGGAAGATTTGCGTCAAAGAATCGTCGACGAATGCCGTCGAATCACTCCGGAAAGGCTTCGGAATGTGCGCGAACAAAATCTTTATACTTGTATAGAAGCGGGCGGTCATCAGTTTGAATATTTAATCAACTAAGTAGCAAGTAAGCAACTAAATATAATTCAAATTTTAAAATGTAAATTTTTTTCAAAGTATTGGGCGGAATTATAAAATTTAAATTGTAAGAGCTTTCAAAAGAAATATTACTCAACCCCCAATGCCATTTAAATATTTTGGAGTGATGCTTACCCTTGCTTGGAGGTTATCTAAAATCGACGAGTCTGAGCGTTTTTCTACAATCTTGACGCAGTTCCTGAAATTGGCTGTTTCGTTTTCATTTGGACACTCTGTATAAGAGGGCTCTATAGGAAATAGGCAACCAGCAATACATTTTTATAGATTTTATTACACAGTTTATCTAAATATGAATTAATGCACAAATAACGGACTTTCCACCATTTTAACGCAGATTTTCTATAAAATAGACTTAGTTTGAAATTACTTTTTGGTGTAAAGAAATTTGTAATTTACGGTGCCGCAAATTATGTTATTTGTTGTTATTTCAAGATTAATTCAAGAAAATATTTTTATAATAAAATTTTTCTCTGACACCGCTGTTAGGAATTTCCATTTTACTAGAATCAAAACAGCTTTCGAATCCGTTTTTTTTTGCAAAGCATACGCTCGCATGCAATTTTTCTTACGCGAATGTTTACTCAGCCTGCTCGGGCACGTCGCGACGAACACAGCATTTATTATTCAATTTCAGCAACCTAAGGGAGCGCGAAAACACAAAGCATCGGGCGATAATAATAGTTTTTCTACACACCCGCCGTCGCCGCCCGAAAGTGTTATGTAGATTATAAAAAGTAAGTACTCCCTCTTGAGTTTGATGTACGTAGATGCGTAAACAGCACGCTGGAATTGAAGTTTACCCGGCCCGGGAGCTGGCGAAGTACAAGGATGTTCACCTGAATCCGTAGTTGTGACAGTCGAATTGTAGCCGGTGGACAGTAATCGAAAGTCTGGAAAGGATTTGTGCCATGTTCTCGGAATACATTACTTGGGATAGGGATTACCAGAGGGATATTGCTTGGGCAACAAAATTGCTAGAAACGAATTTAGATTTAAAATGAAATCTTTCTGTTACGGCTACAGATTTTTGTAAGCTACCCTGACCCAAGGAATATTATTAACTTAAGACTTTAATTTCGATGTTAATGACTTTTACGTATTAACAAGAAAAAAATTCAAACAAACAGTAAATAAATAAATTAGTCCAGCCCCCGCTAGAAACATGATTCTCATTCGATTTTTTTCATAATCTTACTAAAAAAAAGACCCTTGAAACATATCCGCATGTTGCCAGACGTTACTAATGGTCAAAAATTGTTTAAACAATTTATTTTTACAAATTCGTAATTTTCGATTTTTTCGATAACATTTTTTAGGCTTTTAGGGGTATCCTGAACAAAGAAGTTCCTATGCAACTTTTCTCTAAAATCTACCGTTTTCGAGATATTAACGATTTTTTGTTTGAAAAAATCATTTTCAACGTCAATAAACTACATATATTAAAAATTGCAATTTTTAGTGTTGCCAAAATTCTTAAATAATCTTTTAACATCCCTTAACAAAAATCCGAAGAGTTAAGCTGACATATTTTATTCTGAAGACTTGTTTTTTATTGTTAATAAGGCGCGCGCGCCGCGTTTCTCGGCCGCTCTTGCCCGCCTCCGTATTCTGCGTCTCTCTCGCACTCACTCTAAGTATACACAGGGTCGGAAAGTCCCCATGGTTCATCGGCCGTTACGTGAGAGCGATAAAGAAAGTCATAGAAATCCGTGCGATAGAGAAAGATGGCTATAATGAAAGCGTCTAATAGTCACCGCCCATTTCGCCCTTCCACAAATAAGATCCACTTCTTATTTTTATATTTACACGGTTTTACAAGATTTTCGGGCAAAGGATTGTTTGTCATATACGGAGGTGGCCAAGAGCGGCCGAGAAACGCGGCGAGCGCGCCTTATTAACAATAAAAAACAACTCTTCATAATAAAATATGCCGTCGTAACTCTTCGGATTTTTGTTAAGAAATGTTCAAAGATCATACACGATAAATGTACAATACAACCAGTTGGCATCAACAGTTTTGCAAAAATTCCCCAAAGAGTTGCTTGCAGAATACTTAAAAGTCCCAGATGCATCAAGTTACACTAGCCATTGTTTGAGGAGGACGTCTACCACCTCCCTCGTTGACAGTGGAACTGATATTCAAACACTAAAAAGACATGGAGGATGGCAGTCATCTAGTGTGGCTGAAGGATATATCGAGGAAAGCATAAGTTGAAAATTTCTAAAAGTGTATTTCATCAACAAGAACCAGTGACACTTAAAGATCATTCAGGAATGCAGATAGAGATTCATAATAGTTTCCAGAAAGAGTAAGTAGAATTAAATAAATTTCGAGTTGTTCACTTTTCAAATTTGAATAACTGTACTTTTAATATACAGTGTGTTCCTTTAAGTTCTCTACAGATGGCTAACTTTTTTATTATCAATTTGACGAAAAAATGTTTTCTTTATAAAAAGTCTGCTTTTTAAAAAAATGGTAAGTATTAAACTTTTCAAACTTCAAATGGCATATACAGGGTGGCCAAAAATTTAAAAAAGTCAAATTTGACGAGAGAAGTAGAATTAATTTTTATTTCAGAGAAAAATGTAATGGGAAAATGTCAATTAGAATTAAAAATTAAGTCTAATTTAACGTCCTTCTATTTTTTGTCCATTTAGGTTCTCTACACATAGGTAACTTTTTTGTTATCAATTTGACGAAAAAAAGATATTCTTTATAAAAAGTTCTGCTATTCGAAAAAATGATATTAAATTTTTACATTTGAGATAGTATAATATACAGGGTGGCCAAAAATTAAAAATCAAGCTTAGAGCGTGATTATGAAACTGTTTTCCGGCAATATTGAAACAAGATATTTACACAATAAATTCAAGAATAAACGCAGGCAAATGGTTGCAAATAATGAAACAGTGAACTAAGTAATGTTATCTGTAGTAGAAGATCCTAAAAAATCTCTCCGCAAAAGATCAGCAAGATTGCGAAATTATGTAAGTAACTAAGACGACAATTTCAAAAATATTAAAATTGAACAAATTTCGGCCTTACAAACCTAAATTTATACATACTTTGAGACCAGTCGATTTTGATCGAATTGATACAATGAGAGTTAGAAAATTATTCTATGGCTATAAATATTATTTCTTCCGATGAAGCAACGTTCAGTTCCAATGGGACAGAAAGTAAGTTCTCAAAATTGACGTTGGTGTAGTGATGTTAATCCTGATTTTACTATTCAAACTCGTGATCAGTACTCATTGTAAACAAATGTGTGGTGTGGGATTTATAAAGACAGAGTAACAGGACCATTCTTTTTTCGTGAAATAGTGAAAATTATATAAATTTTTTAAATACTTTTTTATACGATTTTATTCATGAACTCCCCCATACATCACAGATGACAATTGTGCTACCAAGAGCGTGGTGCGCCATGCCACAGTACAAGAGGTGTAAGGCAATATCTAAGTAATATTTTTAATGGAAAAATAACTGATAGATATTCTTATATTTTCTAGCCCGTTAGGTCACCGGATCTGACTCCTCTCGATTATTTCTTCTGGGGCTATTTAAAAGGGTGGATTTTTTTTAAATATTGACCATTCGAAGAGAGTAATAAGGAAGACAATAGAAGATACTTAACTCCTGTCATTATTAGAAATGTTTTAAAAGAATTTTCCACAAGAACGGCCGCTTGTATGGAAAGGGAAAGTGGATATAATATGTGTATTTTGAAAAATAAATATTTATTTTATTTATCAGTTATTATTGGATGTAATAATTTTTGTTCCACATGGTGCAGCTTTTTTAATTTCGGGCCACCCTGCATTATACTATCACAAATGTGAAAAAATTAATACCATTTTTCAAGCAGAACTTTTTATGAAGAATGTCTTTTATTCGTCAAATTGGTAATAAAAAAGTTATCTATTTGTAGAGAACCTAAGTAACATTTTTCCATTACATTTTTCTCTAAAATAAAAAATTCTACTTTTCCCTTGTCAAATTTGTTTTTTTTTTGGCCACCTTGTATTTGCTATCTCAAGTTTGAAAAGTTTTATATCATTTTTTCAAAAAGCAGAACTTTTTATAAAGAATACCTTTTTTCGTAAAATTGAGAATAAATGAGTTACCCATTTGTAGAGAGCTTAACGGGACACACTGTATATAACAGTGTTTCCAATATTTAAACAAATTATGTCAAACTGTTTTTTATTAACAGTAGCATTACTATACCTAGTAAAGTGACATTTTATGTGGTAAAGTGCCACTTTTGTAAACGATTTTTAATTTATAAAATAGCATATTTGTGCATCACCCAATAAATAATAATATCCAATCACCTAGAAACTTATTTTAACTTTCACATTCACAAAAATAAATTTATTAAACCAAATAATACCGAAAGTAATAAAAATTTTATAAAAATTAGAAAAAGTATCGTTGGTTAAATTGACATATCTCGGTTGATTTTAATTGTACAAACTTCTACCAGGCTTATCATTTTTTAGGGTCAATTGAACATATCAAACAATAAAATTTCTTTTACGTTGTAAAGTACATAGTCAATAGCCTACATTCATCCAAACAGCAAATAAAGCTAAATCAAACTGAAAATGAAAATGCGTTTGTCCAGGATGTGGTAATTGATTTCATTTGATAAGATTTTTTAGAAATGAATTTTGAATTTGTTTGAATTAGCTTAATAACAGCTTTAAATAAAAAAAAAACACGAAAGCAAATGTTTTTTAGTAAATAAAAGGACAATTTTATGTCGTTTCAAAATTTTACTTTTTCTAAAAGTTTGATGTTTACATATAATTTTGTTCTAATAATATCTATTAATTCCATGCTATAGGATCGATCACCTGATGAAACAGTCCTTAGTAACATGTTTAAACAAAAAGATCTCTTTGTAGAATTGTGTGAAAACTGCGAGCAACTTCAAATTTCGCCTCGGGTTCCAATCCAAATGTCGACCCACGTTACAGAGCTGAAAACCGCTTCCAGTAATTTCATTCAAAATAAAATACAAAATTTGTAAAAATCGTACTCTAATTGTATTTACTTTGTCATCATGACCAAAGCTTTTTACTTAAAAAATGTAGGTCTTCGAATCTAAAAATAAAAATAAAAACTCACTCAGTGATAATTTGGCTAGATACGGTCCTGTCTTCATAAATTCGCCCCAGCAGCATATCCTGCTTCACTAATTGCAATCTATTCCTGAATATAATTACAGCGGGCTTTAGCTATTCTGAGCAAACAGCAACATGATGCTTTAATGCAGCTGCATTTTGATTTTAGCGAGAGCACTTCGCCTCTGAAATTATATTTTTTTAAAACGTAGAGCAGACAAAGTATAAATTAAACAATGTATTTAATTAAGGTTAACAACAAATTCATCAGTTTCGTTGGTAACATTTTAAACAAGCAACGAAAATAATTTTTGACCATCTTTACTGCACTTGGAGAATTAACTATTTTTGGTGCATTATCTTTGTAAATTCAATATTTATAGTTTCCTTACATGTATGTTTTTAATGTTAGTCTTGTGGGAAGCTTGTAATTTAAAATTTATACCACATCAAATTCTCCAATTCATGCTGCCGCAGATTATTATATTTTCAAAACGGTCTTATACACGCGAGGCTTACGAGTGTTTTTTGTAAAAGATAATTAACAAACGCAGCTCGAAGCTATGTAAAACAAACGGCACGAGAGCGAGTTAATTTTTGCATTTAGTCACGACCGAAAATCCTGAATTGATTGTTAATTACACTTTAAGCTTCAAAAGCTGAATTTTAATAGCGAGGATTCGTTTTATCGATATCGACGGTTATATTTAACTAAAGTTAACGCTAGTATTTGTACAGTTTTTCTTCAGGTTTTCGTTCTTTTAATTATTATTTACCAACATAACCTGCTGCTCATAGAAATTAAACTTTTTTTTGGGACTATAAAAATTCTCGCTAATGAAAATCGCAATTTGAAGTATTTCCCGCCATTTACATGAAACTGTATGCAGAATAAGACTTTTGTTCTATGATGCCATTAACGGGAGAACAATAGTTTTCCAGAAATAATAGTAGCTTTGTCTGTGCATTACAAATGTAGGTGTTACTACAATAACAGCTCTTTGTACGGTAATTACAAACTAATGAAAAGGTATCTGATAAATATCTGTTTCGGCTAGAATTAAACGAAAATGTTATTCTAACAACTACCTACCTAAAACAATACAGCTGGTAGCGTTTGACCGGCTGAATAATTTGTACGTGATGGCTGAATTTCAAGGCAACTTGGTGGATCTGGATGATATATGTCACGATAACAATAAAAAAGAGCTATGGCTTTTATTGTGAAATATAAAAGTAATGTATTTTAACATTTCAAAAATTGGATGGAAAAAAACTAGTTCATCATCATCTACCATTAGGGTAAATCTAGGAGAGATGACGCATCAGGTGAGATGACGCACTGCTCGTTCTGGCACAATTATTGTTCATAGCGTATATTTGGCAACACCGGTAATTCTTATTATGTCGTCACATATATACGTATCAAATACATAGTTATATACGTATCAAATACATAGTTATATTTGAGTAGTGTTAGTGACAGTATTTTGTTAAATTTATTGAGGTTACAATAAATATTTTTACATCGTTTAGAGTACGTTAAGTTATATTTTTATTAAATTTTCAAGGATTCTGTTCTAGATAATGAGTAGTTAAGTAGTTCTAACCTCAATTTCACACATTTCCTCTAATGAATTTAGTTAAAAGTTGCTGCGTCAACTCACCTTATACTGTAAGGTTAGTTGACGCACGTTTGCGTAAGGAGTGTTCGCGCAATAATAGAAACATTGTTTAAAATTTTATTTTGTCAGAAATGTTATTAATTTATCGTTTATAGTATACCGACGAAATATAAAAGAAATGGAAACGTTAAAAGAGGAGAGGGGACAATAAAACAGTTGTCTAGAGCAATCAGTCCTATCGATAGAGATGAGATGGGTATTCTTGAGGCAGGTCGCGAATTCGGTAGCCCCGAATGCACTTTGCCGAAGGAAATGTGAAGACCTCAAACTAAACCGTTTGGACCTTCAAGTACACTAGGAGCCCACAATAGGATACATTAGTAAAGCAAAAGTTGAAAACACATGGATTTTTACCTACGAGATCTTTTATGGCTTTTGAGTTAGCAGAAAAACTAGAATTACCATACAATTTCAACAGAAAATCTCGCAAGGCAGGCTATGTATGCATGGTTAGATTTTTTTTAAGAAGAAATAAAGAACAATATGAAAACAATTACGTTTTCGTTCAGAGTATATGCTTCTTTGTCTAACTACAATAATGAGTATTTATATTTATTACTATTAATAAATTTCAAAATAAACCAAAAGTAAATTATATGAAGTTTTAATACAAATTTATGAAAAAATAAAAATGTGCGATCGTTTAACGTACTGCGTTATCTCTCCTCGATACCTAAGGTGAGATGACGTAGTCATAAGAAAAAAAAATTTTAGTTTTTACCAAAATCTCCGACATTTTGTAATATTTGAAGTCATATATTATAACTTAGTAAGCTCTTTTAAAGCAATCTGAAGTTTTGCTCTTTATTTTCAATTTCACATATGTTTTATATTTATTTTAAAAAATGTGCGTCATCTCTCCTAAATTTACCCTAATTTAACAAGTCATCCATGTGAAGCACTTTGCTTAATATATTTAGCTACTGTTTTTAAATTATTTGCAAGAACAAAAAATAATGTCATAAATAAATGTGTTTTGATGTGTGACGTGTCTTCTACCACAAAAAAAAACGTTTTATCCATATTTAACAGCTCGCTTAGAATTATATTTTATTCAATTGTCGATCTGTCTTAAGTGGGTTTCTCTGCTCACGTAAGTTAATTTATTCAGTTAAGAGTTCCGAGGTCTTATTTATAAGAAATTAAGACTATGTATAATTGAGGCCTAACTTAAAATTTTCTAAAATGAACCGAAATTTGTCTCAGACCGCATATGCCGACCGTTTACTCCCATTATCCTGTAGCTAAAACATCTCTTCTCCCATAAGATCCTAGTTTTGTCTCACTTGACATATACGAGTAGAAAGTTCTAATGAACATGTTTTTTTTATGTACCTACTAGTACTATAATTAATTTCATTTCATTTTTGTCTATTAAAGTTTTTGCAATTCTTTTTTTTTTTTGGTTAGCGAAATATCGCGCTGAAAATTTGCATTTTTTTAAATCGGAATTTCCTAATCTACATAACGTTTAAACATCGGATAACAGAGTATGTAATTAACGCATTACCGTGGTGATAAATTGGGGGATTTCTTATGGAATTTATACCCGAACATTTGTTAAAATTAAGCGCAGATCCCGCCCCGAAATCGGGTGTTTAACTAAAAATCATGATTCCCGGATATTTGCATAAAATAACAGTAAACTAGCCGAGACATTGAAAAATGTGTGGCGCGTTCTGCGGAATATTTATGGAGTGTATTTTCGAGTCTCTTTCGCCACACATTTTATCCCGCTATCCTCCACAATGCTCTATATATTGCGAGGCTTTTACTTCGGAAAATTGTCAAAAACAGAGACAAATGACGGCGGGGATAACAGTTGAATGTTCTAGTCTTCGTAATAAAAATAGTAAATAAAATCTCATCGTCTGCGAAGCGTAGGCGCTAGAGGAAGCAGAACGGACACGAAAACCTTAATAAAATGGAATTAAAATTTTCTCGCATCTAAGGGGGCAAAAATAAACGAGTCGCCAGTAATTTCTTGACAATAACAATCATTATTCTACTACCCGTGAATATCATCCTTTACAATACGAATTACATAACGTAGCATTATTTGCTGGCACCAATTAAGATCCTTAAAAATTTAAATTAAATATGACACTGACATTTTTTATTTAATTTCATAACATTGTTCACCAGTTTACCTTCCGATATAGAGAAAAAGTAGTTACTAAAAATATCGTGGTTCTTTATATGACATTGCATTTACTTATTTCGAAAAAAAAAAACGCCCGTGTTAGTAACACGCGTGTTGGGTGCCAGGACACAAAAGCATTGACGAAAATGAGAAAGCGTATGAACTTGCTAGAAAGGATGATTTATTTTTATAAACTCTTGGTAACATTAAACATAAAATAATGTTTGTTATTTTCTTCTTCAGTCATGTTAAAATTGTATGTTTTATTATTTTGTGGATGGGCAAAGTTGTTCAATAAAGATAATTTTTCATTGTGGTTGCTCGTGATATATTGTTATGATTTAGTGGCTTGAAAACTTAAAACGTACCAAAAATGGGACCGAATTATAAAATCCTTCAAATAAATAAAAATATTTAAATATAGTATAGCATAATTTGATACAAAAAGGGTGTGGACTACAGAACTAAGTTAAATGAAGGATATTTTTTTATATAAATTAAGTTTGTAATGATATAAGTATAAAATTTCCTCGATGAAACGTCTCAACTGTCAAAATTGTGACAAAAATTTAATTTGTACATTCAATAACTATTAAAATGCACTCATGTATCACAAAAATGTTAGAAAGAATACTAAAGAACCATTTTGTCATTTGTTTTTACGGCAATAAAAGCAAAGTGCGGGCTCATCGCAGCCAGTCTTCCATGTATTCCTGAAGCAACAACATTGCCAGTTTGCTCCTAAAATAACCAACTGAAATCACTATAAATCAATAAGTTTGTGAAAAAGTTTACTTATCCAATCATCTTTGCGGAGAAATATTACTGACAGCTATAAATGTCAAAAGTCCGAAACACACATTTCACCGAAATACCATAAGTCGCGTCGAAATTCTATATGGAGATACAACCAATGCTACAAGACAACGCATCGTAATTTGTAGACACACATTGGCCAACTTAAACGTACAAACTTTGACTTCAAAGCGAAAAATAATTAAATTCGAAAAAATTTTGTACATATGCATATGATAAATCCAAAATTTCATTTTGAAGCACTAACATGTTTGCAGTATAGAAAACAGAATATGGCACTGTAACATTAGATATAAGGGGTGAAATTTCATGTTTTCATTTATTTAGATTTAGTATAAAAAAATTGTCAATTATAAAAACTTAAACAAATTAAAACCAAAAGTGTAATATACCTATATTTGTCAAGTTTAAAAATATCTTTCATTTGAAATTAGTTTAAGAAAGTCGAAAGAAAATATAAACATAATCGTAGGAACCCTCACCCTGAATTTGAGTTGCTCTACTAGTATAAATAAATTTCAAATATCAAAATGTAAAAACATTCAAACTTCACCATCATATAAAGGCGCCCAACTAAACAATTAAATAAACAATAACAAACAATAACAAATTTCAATATCACAATATTTCAAATAATAAGATGTTCTTTTGTTTTATGTTGGCTTAGATTAGGTTCTCTTATTATTATTAACTGGGTTAGGTTAGGATAGATTATGATACTCTTATTTTTATTTAACTATCCTCGCGTTTTTGTTATATGCTATATGTTTAATAAGGTACTATTGTTTTCATTTTAAAGATTTGTTATTCTATATGACTTTCATTTTTAATTTACTTCTTTTACACAATTTTATCAGACCAATTTACCTACGACAGTTATTTTACATTCTATGATGGTATTTTGTTTCTTATGTTGTACCTATGCCTTAAATTTGTCATATTACAGGTTAAAATGAAAAATTTTCAAAATAGATAATCGTTTTTCTGTAAATTTCTTATATTTCTCAGGAATATGTATTATGTATTTTGCATTTTCAGACGATAGTTAATATTGCTGGTATAATTCAATGCTATATAGCCCATTGATAAAAGGTATAGTCAGATAAAAGCTTTTACAAGGGACAAATGAAGATTGTAAAGATTTAAAAATTTGTATTTTCATAACGTGCGATTATATTCATAGACATCACATTTTGCCTCTTTACCAATCCCTTGAATCTACATTTCGAGGCCTCGGGCAAAAATATAAGTCCTCCCACACGGAAAAAATACTCAGCACCAAGGCCTCCAGTTTTAGCTGCGGAAGTAATCCCGCTTTCTGTCAGCGATCAATCACTCTCTTAACCGGCCAACATTTATGCCGGAAATATTTATTGCACTATCAGCGACATGGCAGTCAACGCCCTGGAAGATACCTTAGTAAAAAATTGTGGACTCGTATTTTCGCGGTTGTTTTAACAAGCAATCTACACTGAAAATATTTTTTCGTAATTTTACTTGTAAAATAATTACTTTAGAGCAATTTCAAAAAAAAAATGTAATTTGTATAATTTACAGAATTTTGTATATTTCCAATCTGACATTATAGTGTTCTGTAATTTTTCAGGGTATTTCTACAATATTTTTATATCCTACATTGTGACATTTTTGTATTTTTAAAATATTTTTTTATATACCGATACTAACAGGTGCCTAATTTTCAACATGGCGATGGCGATTCCATTATTAGTAATCAAAAAGTTATGGTATAAGTAAATGCTAGGCCATATACTTTTCTATAGTGATTACAGTGATCGAAAATTGTGGAAGCCACAATTCAAGCTTCCTTGCCAATAAACAACAAACTAAGCGTATTCCTAAATATAATTCTCAGGATTAAATTTCAATAAGTGATCCCAAATACCAAAATTTATCACTCTACTGTCTAACTTTACTGGCAAATCGTTTATAAATATAATAGAACACAAAGGCACTAAAATGGACCCTTGCGGCACTCCTAAGAAAACACAGCAACCGACATTTAAATTAGGAATTGAAAGTGTTCGTTCAATATTTGCTATGTTTCAAATTTAACCACAAAATATTTTACATAAGACCATCTAAAACGCAGATATACCATAAATGCGTGATTACGTATGTGATTCCCATGTATAATACTCGTGAATGGTCAGCGATAAATCAGAAGAAGTGTTGGAAATATGATTTAAGGGGCCCCTGAGATTAACTTGAAACTAACACCGTAATATAGTTCCACTAGACAACGGGATTTACGCTTACAGAATTATTCAATGAGATTTCCCTAGTCTCAAAAGTATGAGTTTCTAAAATAACTGGAGGCCAACATTAGAAATTGCTTTATATCACATTTTCAGTAATCTTTTTTTGGATATTATTCTCTCTGTTTGGCAGTGAATGTTACATAACCTCTAAATCAAAGAGATCCATGTACCTAATTACAGAGAGTGCCCTGCATTGACAGTATGGAATGTGTTCACTATTAGTTATTTCGCTAATTACTATTCGCAAACAAAACATGAACTACATACAGAGCTCTATTATATAAAAAAGTTTCAATTAGTGTGGAAAAATCCAGGTAATATAAAATCATGAAGATATTTTAGGTGGGACTATTTCAGCGTATTCAGATTGCCGTATGGTAACAAATACAGGTGAAAACAATTGGTATATTTAATACATAAACATATATTCTAGGTGAGATTTAATAAAACCAGCTTAATTAGAAATTCGTAATAAATTAATATTACAAATGTAAATAATATATACCAACCGCATAACTTGCAAATTAAATTGATGCAGTTAGTCACAAACAATCCGGTAGCAACAAAGTTGTTGGTGCAAAATTAATAAACGAATTTATACAAATATATAATAATACAATCAATATTCAAATCACTATGAACTGTTCCAATAATGATCTGGTTCTATTGTTTGTGTAATATGTTTGCTTTCCATACATCTAAATGACAAAGTTATTTTCCGTCGCAAGCAGGGAATTGTGACAAATCCAAAAAGTTAACTAAATGGAATTTTAGCTAAGGAATTTAATGATCTAAATGTAGATTACACAGCTACACAAAAAAGTCCAAACCCTAGATAAAAACCAAACCCACATATTATTGCCAAAGGAATTCGATACGCTGAATATAATCCTGCAGTCAAAATTCATTACTTCACGACAAATTTCGAGAAAAGTGAAATTTTTGGATGAAACTGATACAAATATGGGTCAAAACTGATTTTGTCCTAAATTTTGCCCAAATATATCATGTTCGTAATATTTTTAGGAGCTGAACATGATGCCACCAGTAAAATTTACCCATAAGCTCGATATTTCTCAGAAAATTGAAAAAGTAATTACTACTAATTAAATTAATATCATCTTTAATATGTTCACATCAACAAGGAATGATATATTAAAGAATCAGAGTCGGTATACTTGTTTGCTTTATCATTATGTTTGTTTTTAATGTAGTTGTAATAGAAATCATGCACAATTGTTTTCGAAATATCAAATATATTAAATCCTACATATACAGGTTTATTAAATGTATTGTTTAGTCGTTTGATTTCAATTATAACCATATCAAAAATTGTTCAACTGTCAAAATTTGGCTTTAAAATATAATGGTTTGCATCATATCAACCTGACCATCTAGTGACTAATTTTACGTCGTTATGTTTTCTAACATTTTCCATGGTTTTTCCAAAAATGGCATTGTTCATCAATAAACATATTTACATTATTTATTCTGTATTTAAGTCAATATATGCAACAAATTTACCTACAATTTAAAATTCTATGAATCTTTTCAACTAAGCTTGTTTTAAATTGTGATAATGATTAATATATTTCTATCAAACAGTGTTTAGAATTTTTTCTTTTGATGTTGGAGGTAAAAGTGGTAAGTCTTTATGTTTCTTATGGAGTTCTTAGTGCTTTTTAAATTTAAATCATGTATGTAAAAAACCACTAATTTTGGATTTAGGAAAAAATCAGTTTGAGCCCATATTTGGACCAGTTTCACCCAAATATTTCCGTTTTCTGCGAAATTTGTCGTGAAGTTATGAATTTTGACTACAGGATCGTGTTCAACGCATCGAATTCCTTCGAAAATGATACGTGGCTCCCTTGTGCTTGGACTTTTTTTGTATCTGTATCAATATTGTCAGCGAAAATAATTATTTCATAATTAACCCACAATTCGTGTTTTACAATTAAAAATCCTCAAATTCATCAGCATGTAATTCACGTATGACAATAATAAAATTTGTTACAAAATTCGTGAAATTTCATAACCATTTTTTTAAAGAGAACTTTTTTAAATTTTAATTCTCATCATCAACTATCAAGACGCATCTACGTCTTGTAATTCTTGCGCTTGCGCTAATAAGACACAATCCACCCCGAGTTTTTGTGTTCTTTTGTTTCCGAATAAGGTTTCTCTTATTTACGCTCCATAACTGTTCATTTCTCTAAGTTTATAAAATATGTTCTCTCGAGATAAAGAACTTTCGCGGCTTGTGCAGTCTGGATCTCTGCGAAAGAATTAATAATTCTACTTAGCCCTGTTATTTAATTTTTTTTCAAAAAGGGCTGCCATTAATTGTATCCTTTGATCAACTCAGGTCCAAGGGCGAAATATCTGTATTGTCTGGGCACATTATTTATCGGTAGCGAACAAAAGCGTCGAAAATTCGAGGAATGAAGTGAGCTTCCAAGGAATACTGTTGACGGTAATTAATTGCTTACCTGAGTGATTTTTAATATTAAATTAAGATGTGGAATTGAAACCAGAATACAGCTCGCTGTTATTACCTAGACAATTACGGCGATTTTGAGTTTTCTGCACTTTAATTAAGATGGGCTGAACTACTATAAAACAACTATATGAGATAATTGTCTTGTTCGTTTAGGTATTTCATTTTCTGTAATTGGTTCTCTTATATATCTATCTTTTTTTACTGGATAACTGCCAGTTGTTCTAAAGATGGGAACTTGGAGTTTTGACTCTAAGGTTGTTTATTAATTTTACATAAAGGTGACATTTATTTAGATTTATTCTTGTATAATATTCATTTCCACCGAACGTTCCCGGTTTGCAGTTCTAAGCAAAGTCAATCGCTGCAAATCCGTGAAAATCTCCTAGTCCTACCGGTCTATTATGAGGTGTTAGCATTTGCTACAGAATGCGAGTGGCAAGGTAAATAAAGCCTTAAATAAGACATCTAGGAATAAGTATTCAGTTCACGAATTCCGTCGCCGCGACGACCCAACTTTGCAATATTAGCTTTTCTCCCCTGCGATGCATGAATGTTATAAATGCAAACATTCCGCTATTTTATCGGTTTAGAGAGAAGCGGGACGGGTTTAAAACGTCTTTAGCCCGTCGTCTAATACTGCATTTTATTCCTGCTGTCCTACATTCAGATGAGCCAATATAAATCCTGGATTTGACTATAAAGGCAATGGATTAACAAATATCAGTTACTTATTTAATTGCGCATAAATGATTTTTTGCAAAAATTTCAGTATTTATTCGATCAATTTCAATATTTTTGTCATGTTGCGTTACTGTGGCACAAATGTGTCAAAGAATTAATTGCACAACTTTTCTACGTTTGTCAAAAGTGAAAATATCATTTTTACCAGCGACGCCCATAAAATTCTGATAGGGTTCAGGTCAGGGTGGTATGGTGGCAGTGTAAGAATAGTATGACCTTTCTATAAAATTTGATCGACTCCATATATTGTAAATGTTGGCTTATGCATTTTTATGATATTGTATATTCTTCTTTTAACATATCATTATCAAATCTTCTCTCTCATCTTGCGAATGTAATACATATTTCAGCTTGCAGATTATGATATATTTTGTAACAATTTTTTGTATTTTTTTCATGTTTTATCGCCATAAAATTTTATCAAAAGTTAGGTGAAATTTTATCAGTGGTCGAATTAAAAATACAATTGGACGCTGATGTATGGGAGGAAATGATCTTAATATGAAACGCCTGGATTTTATAGATATGTTCAACAAAAAAAATGAGACGTTAGGAGATTTTTTCGTGGCCGCAGGGTCGCTGTCGCCATGAATCCCTCGAGGTGGCACAACTGTTTGAATCCAATCTATATTCATATTTGCCATCCCGACATCAATTGAAAATTCATTCCTGCGATCTGCGCGACCTTTGAGAGACGTTGCTGCTACCTGCTACCCCGCGCGGTGCAAGAGGATGCAACTGCTACGACCCATGCATGTTTGGCAACCCAATAAAAAGGTGATGCGGCGGTAAGTAGAATGCAAACGCGTTGTGCGGAATCTTGCAAATCGAATCTTATATAAAGGACGAATCGGAAAAGTATAAGAATATAACTTTAATTTTTACCTACAAACTTGTTTAACGTTTCGCGAGTACTTCCCTGAATTTATCTATTAAAAATTCATTTAAATAAAATAAGTGTAAAATGTATATAGTGCAATTTTATCAAAACTTCACCAATTCCATAGAGATTAGGGGAATTTTATGAAATTTCAGTAGGTACTTAAAAATATTAACTCAACTTTCAGATTTCACTGTGAAATCTCAAAAATGGATCTTCAATCTTAGATTTACACCGCCAACTCTCAGGTCTCAGTCTCAACTTTCACATCTCGACTCTCGGACCTCATCTCTCAGATCTCAGCTCGCAGATCTTAGCTCTCAAATCTTTTTTCTCAAATTTGAACTGTTAACTCTCAAATTATGGCTTTCAGATTTCAATTCTCAGATAACCATCTCTCAAGTCTCGACTCTCAGATCTAAGCATCAAATTTTAACTCTCAAATCTCAGTTCTCAAATCTTGGATCTCAATTCTCAACTCTCAGATCTCGTTCCTCGAATCTCAGACCTTAACCCTTGGTTATAAAATCTTGGTTCTTAGATTTGTACTGTCAACTCTCAGATCTCAACTTTCAAATCTTAGCTCACAGCCCTCAGCTTTCAGATCATAATTCTCAAGGCTCTGTACGTAGATACCTATCCTAAGATCTGAACTATTACATACTGGTATTTAAATTTGAAAGGTCAACTTTGAAGTCTCAACTTTCATATCTCAAAACTCTTAGTTCTTAGATCTCACCTTTCAGCTCTTAGATGTTGATTCTTAGATCTGAAACGTCAACTCTCAGATGTCAACTTTCAGATCTCAACTCTCAGACCTCGTTTATAGATTTTGGTTCTTAGATTTCAGCTATTAGTTCTGAGATTTCACTTCTCAGATTTCAACATTCAGGTCTAATTCTTAGACTTTATATCTCATTTCTCAGGTCTCAAATCTCAGCTCTCAGATCTTAGCCGTCAGATCTCAACTTTCAGATTTCAGCTCTCATTGAGAAAACGTTTATAGTGAAAGTTAACTTGAGAAAAACAATAAATTTGTATTTAAATTTTCACTGCAATTTTTACATATTTCAGGTATTTTCACCAAATTTATTAAAAAAAATTACATTCGAGAAAGTACTGTCGCTAAAAATTGTTAGCAAAAGCAAGAAAAGCAACAGGTGGGGTTTATTGGGAAACACTTTCATTTAAAAAGTATAAAATATACAGGGTGTCCCTGGAAAGGATGGACAACGCTTGACCACAGGTTCCTTGGATGAAAATAAGACTATTTAGCCTAACTTACCTATATACAAAAGTGCACGCCTACTGAGATATAGCCTTCTAAATATAGAATAGATACCTTTTTTTCAAATAATTTGAAAACTATTTTTCTTAGAAGTTTCAAATTTGGTACACTTATTTTTTTTTGTATAAGGGCAAGGTAAATATAGGATTTGGAGAGAATACATATACAGGATGTTCTATTTCTACTGCCTGCCCTATTTTAGAAGATTTTTTTGCTCTTACAAAATTTCGATATCGTTTATGGATTTCGAGTAAAATTCGCATTTTTTATACATAAATATAGGCAAAAATTCCAATTTATAAAAAATAATTTATAACTGCAGCCTCAAAGAAGTGAAAAATAATGAAAAAACGTCACATTAAAACATAAATATAGGCAAAAATTCCGATTTATAAAAAATAATTTATAACTGCAGCCTCATAGAAGTGAAAAATAATGAAAAAACGTCACATTAAAAAAATAACTACACATTTTTGGTATTAGTATTATCAATCAATAAAATAAAAATCAACACTAATATTTTAAATAAACAATATCAACTAATAATGTAAGAAAGTCAACATTAACATTTTAAATAAACTGATTTTTGTAATCACATTAAAATAATATTACAGTAATTGCTCAAAGTTACTTTTTTGTTCTTAAACATTAGTTCTTCGAAAATTAGAAATTATCCAATAATTGTGCATTACCTCTCATAACATTAATTTCATGTTGTATTCTTTCCCATATTCGTTTTCTGTATTTACTGAAAAGTTATTTTAAACTGTGGTCTTTAACGCTCCCCAAATGAAATAATTACATGGGTTTAGGTCTGGGGATCGAGGTGGCCATTTTAAGGGGCATTATTTCTTCTACCTATCCACCTTTAGACCTTTAATAACCTGTAATACCTGTACCCTGTAATAACTGGTCTTTTAGTACTCTATTAAGGGAACTTTTTGAAAGCCAACCTTTGCCGCTAAACGCCTTTTATTTACTTGAGGAGGTTCTTCGACCTTTTCCAAAATTTGTTCCTCTAGCTAAATAATTCCGGCCGTACATTATCCACGATTTAATGTTACAGGTAAAAAACGTCCTATTTCCCGAAGGCGTCTCTCCGCATTAGCAAATTTTTTGTGATTTGGAGTTCTTCGATTAGGAAATCTTGCAGCATGTGTTCGAACAGCAGCACAACAATTTCCTTCAAAATAACCCAAAACTACTAACATATCAGTTTGTTCAGCAAAAGCATAAATTGCAATAAAAAACAAAGTATGCTAAAATTAAATCACAGCTAGAACCTTTTAATTATTGTTATGAATTTGTTTCTCTGTTATATGGCACCTCGTACTAGAATGTTCTATTTATCTTAAACTGATTTTATATTATTTAATGTGTAAAAAATGATAATTTTTCTCGAAATCCATAAACGACATCAAAATTTTGTAAGAGGCAAAAAATCTTCTAAAATAGTGCTTATTTTTAAAAATATAAATGCTGTCGTCATTGGCGTACATACAAAAAAGTTACGGGATAGCCAGTGGCGCACCGGCACTAGAAAGAGAACATCCTGTATATGTATTCTCACCAAATTCTATATTTACATTGCCCTTATATAAAAAAAATATGTGTACCAAATTTGAAATTTCTAAGAAAACCAGTTTTCAAATTATTTGAAAAAGCTATCGGTTATCTGTTCTATATTTAGAAGGCTATATCTCAGTAGGCGTACGTTTTTGTATATAGGTAAGTTAGGCTAAATAGTCTTGTTTTCATCCAAGGAACCTGTGGTCAAGCGTTATCCGTCCTTTTCAGGGACACCCTGTATATATTTTTTACAGGTTGGATAAAAAGACTTTTCTTGTAAAAATCTGTACAAATTTCATGTGAACAAAACAAATCGTTACATTTTAAGTTACAGCAAGTGTATTACAAGATACTTTTATGTAGCACAATAAATCCATTAATATTATTATGGGAGACACTATCTTTGTTCTTGGTAAACAGTTTAAATCATCAAAAGAATCAGGTCACATTCGATAAGCTCGAGATAAACTGGTCAGTGACTACTGTTCCCGCAAATACACTTTGAGAGATAGCGAGCCGTATTTTGACCAGCCAATGCGATTTTATCGAGTTGAATTCAGAAAAATGCATGCCGAACTATTCCGAAATCAGTGTTAACTGAACTGAATTTTTCAAATAAAATATTGTGTGTATGCTCCGACAAATCCTTTGTTTATTTTTACCGTGAACTGTTTTTTGGTACAATTTCCGTTAATACAAAATAAAACCAACCCACCGATTCGGTACACAGAATTTTCCCTCTCAGTGGTTCTTAGTAGTTATTGTTTGAATATTTTCACCAAAAAATTATTTCAGCTACCAATCGGTCAAATTATTGCCAGTGACAACATTTTATGACATTTGCAGAGAATTAAAAGAAAAATCTGTAGTTTGTAAAAAGAACGGATGCAGAAGTTTAATGTAATAATAAACATAAGCTACGCAACAAATAAAAAATGGTTATACCTTCATTTTTGTGGTGTGTAAAAGTAAATTAAGAGTATTTACATTTGACACAAAACTTCGGAATTTCAAGAGCTCATAAACTAATTCGAAATTTCCATGTGAGGATCTTTCTTGTGCTTGTCGCCGGAGGTAATTTTATGAGAACTGGAAAAGAGGGAATATGTTTTTATCAGACTTAGAACGATTGCAATTTGTTCAGAAATTGAAAAAGTTTGAGCGTTTTTAATAAAGTACGTATGTGAGCTAAATCCAAAAGTTTCGTACGAGAAGGTCCTTCGCAAAGTCATATCGAATCTGCCGTACTGATTTACGTAGCATTTAAGACGGATCCTGAAAAAAAGACAAAAAATAATAAATACATTTAAGGTAAAAGTGTGTTGGGTTGTGAGCGAATTTTGTGGCGTCGGTGTTTTCAAGTATATCAATCTGTTCAATATGTATAATTTTTCCGAAGTCAGTTGAACATGTAAAAAACGCCTAGCAATAAGATTTAATGAGTTTCATAGGCGTCCTTAAAAAAGTTTTTTGCTAAAGGTAAAAATTATATTAATTTGTATATAATGTGTAGAAAATTTCTATTATATGTTGCTACGCTATTCCAGCTTCTACAACTCTACTAGTCAGAAGTCAATAAATATTATAGCTCGAAAGGCAGCACTCTTAATCTCAGGGTTGAATTTGTCTTAAGTCAGAGCACACAAGGTTACCTGTGAAAAGGAAGTTATTTATTAATCTGTGTTTGCCTATCGTTCACTGCAGGGACTGATGATAAAAGATACTTACAGATTAACTCTGTATATCATTTACTAATCATGTAGAGAATCAATGAGATATATAAGGTTGAACGTCAAATTTATGCCACAAATATCGTTAGTTATATCCCCCCAAGTGCAATTGCAAATTGTGTGCAGTTAGGTAATTTACAAATCCAAAATCCTTAAACTAATATCATCAAATTAAACTATATGCACTACAATACAGATATCAAATAAACAGTGAATCGAGATATTAAAACTAGGTATATATTCCTACGACGCGGGGTGGTTCCTTGCTAGATCTTTACGGAACTAAAGTGGTGTTTGTGGTGGGTAGTCCTCCTAATATCAACAAGTATCTTGTCTCAGAATAGCTGTCAACTAAGCGAGGTTATGTCTCTACTCCGCTAATAGAATCACGGAGCGTGGTGATAGTAGAACGAGCTCAGCAGGGTGGGGAGGCAGGATGTCCAATCGTATATTTTGTCAACGAATATTCCCCCAAGATCGCGGTGTTATAACCTATGACCATGCCCGTCTGTCGTACTTCCAAAATCTTATATTTTCCAAATAATCGTTATAATAAGACGATGAGGGACCGGCTCAAAGAAGCCCAACTAAGTGAGCTTCTCCTCGTGAAATAAAATCCAGCACAGCTGCTTACGGGATAAACCCTGTATAAATATTATAAACGAAATCCAACTTCCACGTTGATTAATTTTCCATAAGTTACACAATTATTAATAATATCTTTCAACGAGCTAATGAAGCTACGAACTGATCCCTTCAACGGTTGAGATTTAAAAAGAAAGAACTGACGTATGGAATTTTAAGACAATGGTCACGTGACTTAGATTTATTCGTTTTCATACAGAGTAAATTGAACCGTTTCACTATACCCTGGTCATCTATTTGAAACTGTTATATTATGTTATAAACAAAGTAATATAAAAAGTTATGAATATATACATACACATATTAATAATAGTAATAAATAATTAATTTTGAAATGAATTGAGTATATTGCAATTGATAAAATATTTAATAAGTAATTATAAAGACATAATTTAATTATTCGTAAATGTTTATATATTAGTATTTTTGAAAACCGTAACAATGTTCATTTGGCAAACAACGTATTTTAATTATTTATGTACCCAAACAGTTTTATTATATTGATGGTAAATTTCGTTTTGTTCCGTTTCAAATGGTCTCCAAAATGCCATGTTGTAATAATATTAGTAAACAAAATACCCCTCTTATTTCTCCCTTTCGCAATTGTAATATGAATGATTAATAGAAGTGCCTATAATAAATTAAAATTACCTGAATCACACCAAATTCCGCATTGCTGCACTGCACTGCTAGGCCATTTGTTGACAACTGAATTTAAGGCCAGGTCGCCCAGTGCGGCTGTGTTTGTGCCGCGTTTGCCAGCGCGCTCATTCTTCGACTGGGCGACCAGACCTGTATATGGGTATGGCTAAATAAATATGGGAATAAGTTTTTCAAATATTTCAATGCCGAGTTGCTGCGTCAGCGACCGAACCTGGTACATACTGCCAACCTCTTGGTTCTTCAATTGAGATCGGAAAAACTAAGAAAAATATACACAACATATACAAACCAGTTTGTAAAAATAATCATCTCCAACCCATGTGTTGGGGAGATGGTTACTCATATAGACTAATTTACCACAATAATTACCAATTAATATGGTACTCATGAATTCACTAATAATAAGACAGATATTTTGCCCAGTTAATGGTTTCTTAATGAAGTTACATCCAAAACATGTTTTAGCACTACCGTCTTCTAGATCCTCATTATAGTCAACTTCATCATCCAATATAGTCTATTTAATTCGAATTAAATTGAAAAATGCCAACTCAAACGTCATTTCCAATAAGTCTTCTCAACTTGGTGCAAAATCAAATGTATGTGACGTGCACATGGCATAACAATATTTAGAATTTTAGTTTTCGACGCCAAACATGAGCAAACTGTTTTCTCTTCCTTTTAGTGTGCCTCTATTTTTTGAGAAGCTTCATTGATGTTTATTCCATCTTCTTCAACATCTTTGACTGTGTCTTGTAATTGTTCTTCATGTACTAAGTTGGCATATTGAACTAAAAAATTATGCAGCAAATTAGTGAATACTTCATTCATGTGTTTGTAAAAAATATGATTAATTTAAATTAAGGTATAATTAAAAATACAAATACACCTGCAAGCTTGCAAAACAATGTTTATTAATTTTTAAATTTCGGTGTTTTTAATCAACTCAAGCTACTCAAAGCATTAAACCACCAGGACAAAAATGCCCTTTATTAAAAAACAAAAAAATAGTTTTAATTTACCATCTCACACCTTCTACCATCTTTACCAACTTTATTATACGTCCATATATCACAGATAAATGTCAGTATTTTCCACACTATCATTACTATCCTTCAAATACTGTTGCCATTCCCTTTATCGCTTCTTATGTTATGACTCTGGCGAAGTTACGTTATCCACTGCGCTTTAAAAGGGCCCGGAATTAAATGAAAGTATAAGCCGAGAGCGCGGAAGGACGAAGTTGCGTCCTTACGAACGGAATTTCCGCACGAATGTGCAGAGCTCGGCGCTGAAGATCTAGTACGTAACGCCGATAAACTAGCCCGCAATAACAAAGCAATGAAGATTTATCGCACTCCTTGTGAACTTCAAATAGTCTTCGTATCGGCCGTAAACCCGGACTAGTTTACATGGGTTGCTGCGGTTTGGCGGTGAAATCCTAGTTAGGTACTTCTCGGAGAACAAATTTGCTGCGGTCCGCGTAGTTTCAGCTGATGTTTATGCATTGCACGATTGGGATTTTATATCAAATTGTAAAATGGAATAAATCGGGGAAGTTCGGCAAAACTTTTTAAAATATTACAACGACCTTTAGTTTAGACAAATTAAAAAAGGCTGCTTGAAATATTACCAACATTATACAGATTAGAAAGCAGCTTCTTTCTGCAAATCTGAAATTGCGCAGTTTTTTAATAGAGACTTAAAGCAATGCCAAAGTCGTAAACGTAGGAATTGACAGATACGGTAATTTTTCGTCCATTTATACTTAAGTTCGACGTAAAGTTACGTCAATATCCGTATACCTCAGGGTTCCGTTATGGGGCATTATTATTTCATATATTTACAAATAGCATTAAGTGTACCTTGTTTGCTTTATGCTGAGAATATGAAAATATTCAGAGCTGTCAAAATCTGTAGGCGCATTCAGGATAATTAAGAGCAATTATCCAGATGGTACATAGAAATCAAGCAACCGCTCAAAGCTAACGTTATGTCATTTACTCACAAATTATATCCTCTAATGTTTAATTATAGTTTATACAGGGTGTAAGAAGTTTGACTGCCATTACTTCAGCATGAGAAAAGAACAAAACAGTTGTATATTACAGGGGCGTAAGATTAACAGCTTTCAAAATGCAGCGGTTATTAATATTGGGGAGTTTCATCACAACGTGACAACAGCGCTTAACTTACTGATGCACACCATGTGTGCACGCCGCAGGCTTGTCCTACGGAAAAACTGTAAACAACTATTATTGTGAAACATTTAGTAAATTTCAAGACAATTGTTTTCTAGTTTTTAAATAAATAGGTAAAATAAAATGTAATTTTGCAGTACGAAGATAGTGTTGTGCTTAAATTTTAGCTCGAATTTTAGTAATTATGAATCTCTTAAAACAGGAACTTAACTTTTAATCAAATTATGTATTTGAAAAATATGTAATTAAAGTACCCAAAGATTCACGTCGTCCAAATAATCATACGTATTAAAAATAATTTAGGTACTTATCAAAAAGCAAAATTNAAGATTTACTTAAATACTTGGAAAAATGCAAAATTGCTAGTGAAGTCGCATGTAAACAAACGTGAATCCTAAAGGTTAGAAATTTTGTGACGTAGTATGAGATAAACCACGCCCATAATTTCTGTCTATTACTCGACCGTCCTTTTTACGGACCGTGCGTTAGTACCTCGTATAAACCGCCGCGCCGTTGCCACATTGCTCGATATGAATTTTATCGAATTTTAAATTTATTACAACACTAATTATTTTTTAGAATTAAGCATAAAGAAGTTCAAAAAAGTGATAAACATTGTATTTTTATGGTATTATTAGTACGCAGTTATGTCAATATTCTTTAATTAATCGAACTTTTGTACATCAAGTTGGAGCTTTTGATAATTTTCTTCTCGGAAATTGTTGAGCTTAGGAGTCATATCATATAAGGTTTTTTTGTTTATTTTTCTATCGTCTGTTAAAATTAAGGCAGTCAATCTTCTAGCACCATGTATAACATAAACTTACAAAGGCCAGTTACGGTCCCTACGCTATATTCGATCCGAAATTAACTTTTTCCACTGGAAGTATGACAAAATCAGGCACGATGGTGTCACGGCACACTATTCGTTAATTGCATAAAAGTGGTTGCACCAAAAATGCAAGATCGTGGCCAAAATTCACCAATAGCTTGACCATCGCGTTCTCCTGATCTAAATCTTTGCGATGTTTACCTTTGGAATCACCTTAAAGGCTTAGTTTATTGTACCCCAGTAAATTTTTTGAAAAACCTCGAAGTTTGTGTACGAAATGCTATAAATGAATTTTTTATATTTAAAAACTGAATTGTATAAATGAAATATTAGTGGTATCAACAAATGTCAAAGGAAAACTTTTAGAATTAAATTATCTGTCTACTGGTACTATACAAGCTGTCAAAATATGTCGTTAGAAAAATACAGGGTGAAACAAAGGACGTTACCCACCTGCCGTCAATGGATTTTATTGATATTCACTTCAGAACATGGCCATTTATTAGAATTGGTCGTGTGTCAAATTAAAAAAAAAAATGTCTAGATATTTGGAAAAAATCTGTACTTTTAATTTCAATAGTAAATTTCTTTGTGCCACAATGAATTCACTTGGTTACGCTGTTTCTTCCTGACAAATTTAGGACTCCAACTATGTGACGTGATCTCGTTTTCCGCTGAATTGATATGTTGTATTATGCTCGTGTACCTCTTTTCAGCGTTTAAGAGTGCACTAGACGTGAATGCGGAACATTTTAAAATCAGAAATGATTTACGCCTTCTCCAAGCTGCCTGAAATTACCCGTTTATCACTTCATTTCATTCCATGTGTCATCCTGTAGAAAAATGTAGTTGGTTTACCTTGTTTCATGCGCATTTTCACAACGTTGTCGTTTTATCGGAGCCTTCATAAATAATTACAAGCCACGGATCGTCGAGTATAGGCAACCAACATTGCAAGGTTGGTACCATCTACTAAAAATCACTTTAAACTATTTATGAACACTTTTTATTTACATATATGACACAGTTTTGATTTTCTTTTCTTTTAATCTTGCCCAGTACGAATCGTGTAGAACAAGAACAAAACTACGTCTAATGCCTGTTACTTTGATGCATGTTCAAAGAGAGATAGATAAGAAACCCAATCCCGTCGGGATATTTTCGATGAATCTAGGGCACTGTGGAAACTCCATAGTTGCAGTCCATCCATGCAAACTGAATAATCGAGTTTATAACTGACCAAACCGGAGCAATAAAAGGCGGAGTTGGTCGAATGAATGCTGCAGTAATACCAGAACTAATAACTAGTATGGAGTTAGGTCAGTGGAAGCGATTTCTGTTTTGCGGGCTGAATAATTTCATTCTTGTGCTAACTATCGGAGCTTGTTAGTATAAGTATCGGCCTTTCGAGAGTTCCGGTTTGTTTTTTAAACAAAACTTTGCATGATTCTCTAGCATCCTCAAGTCCCTGTTAATCCAAGTAGTTTCATTGCTATTTCAAAAGTTCAAACTGTTACGTGTTTTCGTTCTAAAAAAATATCAAATGTTTACATTTTAATGTAAATGTATCTCAAATTCGGTAGTATGGGCCTACTGTGCGGATACTAAATATTGAAATAAAATTTGGTGTTAAATGAGATGAGGTAAGCTCCATTTTCAATCGAAAGTATTATCTTTTGGATTTGACGGAAACGACTAATGGCGTCATGAATTATATTTTTACAGAAATATACCAAAATTTTTCTCTTTTTTCTACTAAACTTTTATTAGAGAAATTTTTCTGTATTAATTCCCGTTTAAAAGTTATAAGCAATATCACTCTAAAGAATCATACGCCCAAATTCATAGATCTCACTAAAGTTCCAATCGCACTTATCTCATACTTTGTGCTTACAAAATGTTTTCTCATTCAGAAGAAGTTGATATGTTGCTAATTTACGGCGAGTCACAAAAAAATTCAAAAAGAGCTGTAGAGTTATATCGAAAAAGGTATCCAGAGCATCTTATACCTGATCATAGAACCTTTACAAGATTGGAGGCGACCTTGCGACGAAATGAAGATGAATTTTCTGTTCGGATCAAATAATTGACCGAAGGGTAAGAAACAATATTAATACAGCTATACTGTTACAGTATTTCGAACAAGTTTTTTAAAATTGTTATTTCACCAGTTTCACTTTTATTCAATTTTCGTGTTAAAAGGGAAATAACCGCAGCATCCGTTATATTTTTTATAACTCATAACTTTATTAATTGAAATGTTACGCTCACTTCCGAATTGCCGATAAAGTACACCATCAGCAAAATTTTAGGAGGAATCAAATGCAACGGCTCGCATTCCTACGCGTATCCTAGCAACACAAACAATATTTTGTTAATGTTGTTATTTATTCTTAATGACATATATGCACTTTAAACAACTACCATTCAATTATTTTCCAGCGACTACTTGATCCTTCCACCGCTAATGTGATCTTTAGGTGGTATTTCTTTTGAGACTCTTTAGGACAATATTGCTTATAACTTTTAAACGAGAGGTAATACAGAAAAATTTCTCTAATAAAAGTTTATTAGAAAAAAGAGGGGGTTCGTAAGAGGAAAAAAATGTTGGTATGTTTATGGAAAAAATACAATTGATAACGTTATTAGTTGTTTCCGTCAAATCACAAAGGTAATATTTTCGATTGAAGATGGAGCTTACCTCATCCCATTTAACACCACGTGTCCCACACTTTATTTATTTTTTTTTTGTATCCTCACACTCACGCATACTATCGAGCTTGAGACGCCCTGTACTGTACTACTGTAAATAAGTGTGATATCTTACATTACTGGGACATAGGGGTATATCCCACTAGATGTCCTAAGAATGTATTTAGAAAGGGTTTGTGCTTTTTGGAAATAGATATACGAGTATAAATATTCTCTCGAGACACTGATCTCGCCTTCGAGAAACTTATTTTTACAAATCTCTTTGGCAGGTATGGCAGAAAACAATGAACCGACATTTTCTAATCCCCTTAACAACTTGTCATCATAATTTAGAAACTCTAGTAGAAGGTACAGATAAACATGGACAACANTTTTTTTTGTTTTTTAGATTTAAATTTTATAGCAATTGCCGCCGCCACTGCCAGTGTTGTCGTATATTCCATCACAGAACGGTTGATGTTAATGACACCACGATTTCAAAAAAACTGAACAAAAAACACGTCTAGTGTGTGGCTGTTACCGTTGTTCGTGTTTACCCGTACAGATAAAACTGGACGGGTAAAACTGCCAAAAAGAACGTGTGTCTGTGGGGGCCTTTAAGGCTTATAACTTTTAAACGAGAAGTAATACAGAAAAACTTCTCTAATAAAAGTTTATTAGAAAAAAGTGACCTTTTTAATAAGAAAAATTTGGATACGTTTCTGGAAAAAATATACTTAATTGATGACGTCATTAGTTGTTTCTGTCAAATACCAAAGATAATACTTTCAATTGAAAATGGAGCTTACCTTATCCCATTTAACTCCACGTGTTCCAAATTTTATTTAAATGTTTTGTATCCTCACAGTAGGCCCATAGTATCGAGTTTGGGACATCCTGTAAATACATTTTTCATACAGTTATACAGTGCACTAGAAAAAATTATTTTAGGTCCGATGTCATATATTTTTTTTTGTTTGCTTTCGCGGACTGTCGTCTACTAAAATTATGGCAATCAAACTTCCAACACACTGTATACATATCTCTCATATATCAACGCGTGTCTGATATCCCTACGATTCCAATTCTGCCCTGACTCAGTTAATCTAGTGTGTCAACCGTGCACATAAAACAATAAAACAAAAACCCGCGACCACTAGATTTAAACGGACTAGCGAAGCCACGAGAGTATCTCTCGAATCTACATCTATCCCGACTAGTCGGAGAGGTAATAAACTAGGACAAACGTTCTCGAAAAAATGAAGTATCTCTTAATTTATGGAGGTCGTATATCATAAAGGGGAAAAACGAGAGGGGTTCGTTAGAAATAAGCATAAGGAGCTATTTTCTATTCGCCATCGCGAGAGTTAAATTAAAACTGCAAGCTGTTGTGCCGAGGGAAATCTTGTTGAATGTATAAATCTTGTAGTGTCAACAACGATTAAAATTCACTACACTTTCTAATACTGCTTCATTAAAATTTACTACACTTTTGAATGACATGAACATAAACAAATTGCTGTATGTAATATGAAATGAACAGTCGTTGTATGTACTGGAAAATCGATTTCGCCATTGGATAAAGTAGAAATGATAGTGTTCCTGAAAACCGAATCTAGAGATAAACCCCAAAGCCGATTCCTGCAAATCTTCTTCGCGGCACACTTTCGCTTACAGCTGCTGCTCGCTTGTATTACCATGTACCCCGTCTTCAAGTATTTATAATGCAGATGTAACGCCTGTAGTGTGAAAATTCACACATACATTTACACTGAAAATATTTATGCTGCGAATCGTAGATTTAAGAAAGATAAATCGACATTTTCGTCTTAAAATGTAAATATATTAACAATAAGTTAATATTAGTTTTTTTAAATCATTATTTCAGCAGTTCCACTATTTATAGAGTTTTCGTGATAAAAAGAAAATAACCGCTATATTTTTTATAACTCATAACTTTATGAATTGAAATGTTACGCTCACTTCATTCATTTTGTTGCACAAATAAAAGCTGTACGAACTTTATTGCAGAAAAATCGGATGTTCTGTTTGGAATACCAATTTGATCCGAATCGAAAGTTGCATCATCTCTAATAAAATCTAATAAAATGAAACGCGGTACTAAAATAACTCCTGAATATTAGTATGGCCGTAAAGTTTCCGTTAGCCTGGAATTATTCTATAAATATAAACAAGAAGTGTCTAAATTACATAGAAAAGTTTTAAATAATATACCTAGTGAAATTTACTTCACAGAGTAATTTTGAATTAAACAATTTATTTTCAATAAGAAATAATATTCTGCCTAAAGTTAATGTGAAACCACAGACAATATAGCTTCGCTCCAGACCGCTACTGGAATAGGACAGCAGTTTTAAATTTCCGAATTGCCGATAAAGTACACTATCAGCAAAATGTTAGGAGGAATCAAATGCAGCGGCTCGCATTCCTACGCGTATCCTAGCAACACAAACAATATTTTGGCAATGTTGTTACGCGTACTAACGGATTTATTTTGTACACTGTATTTACTTAAATGTATAATGTAGGTATTGATAAAAATATTTTAAAGAATCAACGAATGGGTATACCTATGTAGTTTCAGATGATATTCTGCAGCGGTGTCACAGTTAGGTTATAAAATCATATGTAATTTCGTTAATACTACTATTTTCATTTTTTGTTATTGAAATACTGTAGAAAATATATTATTTACAAATAAACAAAATTCGTAATGATATTTTAATCAGCTTGTAATATAATATTTTTAATATGTAATGATGATGATTTTATTTAATATACAAGGTTATTAGTTAGGGTTATTTGTACATCGTGGAATGTAAGAACAGTTTTTTTTGTATTTTGACATCCACTTATAGGTTTAATAATTAAAGATAGAAAAACAAAAATAAATAGAAATGTACGACTTTTCCTTTATTTCTTTTGACATAAAATTAGCTGGCATAAAATATATGTTTAAAGTAATAAAAATCAGTAAAGAAATTAAAATACATTTTTATTGAAATAACAAACAACGATTTTTATAACTAACCTTTACAATAACATAAGGAGAATACCTAAAAACGAAATAACATTAAAATTCCTACAATTTTTGCAAACTTTCAACATGCAAGTAACTGTGATGATACAGTTGAAAATATGCTTTAATTTACTATTTATTGCTTTAAAAACAAATTCAGAATTATCAAACATTTCGTCCTGTATTTTTTCTTTCAATACTTGTAAATTTTGAAGTCTTTAATAAAACATTTTGTTGAAGTGTCCCCACAAAAATATATTTAAGGGACTGAGATCGGGGCTGTTTTCTGGCCACCTAAGGTTTCTAATAATATTTTTTACAGTGTTCGTTAACGGGATTCGTCGTTTAAATAAATTTGCCGATATTCCTGAAGAACTTTTGCACATTATTATTTGAATAATACAGTTTAATTATGTTTAATTTTTCATCATCAGAATAACCCATTTTGTATTTTTAAAGGAAAGTTTGTTTCTAACATTTTTGTCTGATTATGTTCGAGAGAGATAGAGTTATAGTGTGCGATAGAGATAGAGTGATTTCGTCGTCATAGAGGGCTTATCTCTCTCTCTCTGCTGTCTTCTGGAGTCTCTGCGGCTTCGCCAGCGTTTTCAGGATACCTAGGGAGGGAGCGTGGGGTAGAGCACGTGGCCTTTTGGTCGAGCTATGACTTCACAACGTATGAGAAAAAATAGTTTTTGCTGGTAACTCGGAAATGACTCGAAAAATAAAAAAATCTCCCTTGGTTCTGATTGGTGATCGAGTGAAAAACGTCCGAAGTCCGCATGTCGAAAAAAAAATTCGGGACCAACAGTGTGCGACATCATAGAATAAAAAAGTGGTTATAACTCGGAAACGGTGCTTTAAATCGAAAAAATAATTGAAAAAGTTTCCCCACTTCTCTGGTTCTGATTGTCCCTTGTGCTTTGAACGCAAAAGGTCCGAAGTCCGTATGTCGAGAATAAATTTCGGAAACAAAAGGTGTGTGAGGTGACACAGTAAAAAAAAGTCTCGGAAACAGTGCGTTGAATCGAAAAAATAATTAAAAAAATCTTCTCTACACCCCTGATTCTGATTGTCCGTTCTGTGTTGAATGTAAAAGGTCCGAATTCCGTATGTCGAAAATAAATTTTGGAAACAAGAGGTGTGTAACGTCATATAGTAAAACGGCCGTATAACTCGGAAACGGTGCGTTGAAACGAAAAAATAATTTAAAAAATCTCCCCACGCCCCTGGTTGTGATTGTCCATTCTGCGTTGAATGGAAAAGGTCCGAAATCCGTAAGTCGAAGAACAAAAAGTTAGTCAAAAATTGCAATAGCTCTAGCTAACGCTATATCTTATCTTTCATTGATTGATGATTTGTTTTTTTTAAACGTATTCAATCACGCCTTTAGGTTCCAACAATTTTATTAAATAAAAAATTAAGATACCCTTAAGGAAATTTTACATTTTTTAATTTTTTTGGAATAATTAATTAATTAGGTAAATTCATAGTTTTAATTCTAATTTGATTTATTTTATTTAGCATTTAACACAAATGGCATTTCCAAACAAAATATAAGTTCCATATAACTCTTCAAGTACATAATTAAATGCATTAAAATGCAGTTTTTATTTGGCAACAAAGCCACCGCTAGAACTGCCTCCTATTACCGAGTAGAAGAGTTACCACGTTAAATTTTATTGATGGCTGCCGGCTAACAAGACCCTGCATCCTTTTTAGGTTACCAATTTCCAACATTTAACGCGCAGTCTGAAGCGATAAGCTATATTATTGTCCGTGGTGAAACCAATTCATACATTCCTTTCGAAAACAGAGACTGTTCTTCTATCTGTTTTTTCAATGTGATATGTTTGGCTAGGTTTGTTTAAATAATCTTTTATTTTTCTTTGTTCACAGGTGGCAAAATATCAAACAGAAAGAAAAATAAATGGTAGCGTTTAAGTTTTCCCAGCTATAGGTACAATTGCATTTCAAAAAAGAATATTTCCCAGACATACATCCTTGCCCCTTGAAATCTAGCTGTTTGTATGCAAGGAAGAATATGCGTAGAAGCGATAAATTATTCCGGGGCCCAGGAAAGAGACATAACATTTAATTTCACTGCATTAGTATGGACCTAAGAGGGAATTTTGAATTAATAGTCCTGTGGAGGAATGTGGTTGTTAAGTGAGTCAAGGATGTAATGAAGAGTCAATGTTTTAAAACGAATTCAAGCGAACAGTTATTATTTGTGTGATTAAAGGCGCTTAAAGTAGAACGAATTTACATGTGCCACCCGATAATCTCATGCTAGATGAGTATAAACTGTACAAATTATATTTGTGAAGCGCAAGGATATTTGTCGATGTTCCTTTGGTTCACTAAGGAGAGGGGGGGGTCCTTTCATAATTTTTGAGGCATTTGCTTAGAAAATCAAGAATTTTTAGGCCAGTCATTTGTTAAACTTTGCGTTATATTTAAAACTACATTTCTAACATAATATTCTCATAAATTATTATAATACTGTTATAGCTGCTATAAAGGGTGTCTGGTAAGTATATGGCATTCTCTCGGGAATGTTTAGGGGATGTAAAAATAATATCATAATTTTTTTTCCTAAAATGCCCCTTACAAAAAATTAATTTTTTCGAAAACGGTTAATTTTATCGAAACAAATGTAGAGTATCTTTTTTAAAGAGGAATGACAAAGTATTTAAAATTCAGTTTTCAGCTCTATAAAATGACAAGTGACAGAATTTTGGCCTAACGAGTGTGGTGGCAAGTCTGTTTCTGATTTCCCTGATAGTGTAAAACATCTACTGAGTATGGCTTTATGAGCCTTTATGGCCTACACAAAATATTACAATTTCAATAAATTATAGACGTCGGTTCAAAAGTTAGAATCGAAAAAGTACCCTAGCTGGGTACCCCTTTGGGGCTCTGTATCTCCGTTAAGGGGCATTTTAAGATTTTTTTTATGACAAACTAGGGTTATTTTGATCTCCCCTATACACTCCCGAGAGTATGCCATGTACTTACCAGACACCCCGTATGAACAAAATTCTGAGACTCCCATATTTGTAAGTAAACTACTGGAAACATCAGTAGATATATTGGTTTCTTGATATTCTACAACGTTTATTGATTTTTTTATGGGACTTAATTCTGAAAAGCTATCGGAGGGTTCAGATCTCTTTAGGACTCCCTGTATATTATGTTCAATCAATATTCTATCGCATTGGAACTTGTTAAACATGTTATTTATCTAACAAATGTAATTTACATTTTAGATTATATTTCCAAAATCAGCATCTATTTACTGTAAATGAAATTTATTGACGAAAAAAAAAAAATGTTCCCTCGGTGTAAGAAAGCTAAAAACTTGTTTGTCTAATTAAATAGTAATTATTACGTAGTTTATTTTTTTATTTATGAGGGAAAAACAAATCCTACACTTTTAAACGCTAAACCCAAGCCGCTGGTGCGAATAAAAAATTAATAACCTTTGTTTAGCAGACGCGGAACCCACAAAGTTACTCCGCCGTGCATGTAATTGCTTTGCTTTTTTATTTTTAACCCGTTCGCTGTTCATTAGTTCACTTTATTGCTCTGCAACCCTTGCATATCGCTGACGTGTAATGGAAATTAATCGATTGGATGCCTGGCCGCCTTCAAAGTGCATTTAATTGCTGGAAAACGGCTCGTCGACAGTCATCGCGTACCAGGAAGAAACTTTAAACTCGCGGATTACGGCGATTTTTAATTATAAACTCACTGATCTATACTCCGCGGTCGAAATTATAGAGAGTGATTCAGACATAATATAAAAACACTATTACCACAATGCATATAAAATATAAAATGATTTTTATACGGTTCAATATTATTTATCTTTGCGCCGCTCGCTACGCACATCGATAGAATCTATAATCGTCTATAGACTGAGTTACACTGAACGTCGATCTATATTCTATCTCTGTCTTTTGCACTTGGTAGGGAATAGGGAAATGCTTTTTTAGTGGGTGTAAACGGACTTGATTTACCAGTCCTGAGAAACGTCATAGCATAAGCGTAGACGAGGGGTCTAATTCCATGGCTATAATAAATTTATAAATTAAAAAAAACACAACTGGGACGTTTTAAAATGCTGTAATAATTAAAATGGATCAAAGTGCCTGTTATAGCAAACCGTAAAAAATATTAGATGTTATGTTTTATTATCTTTTTTCATTATTTTCTATATCTTGTTGCCTTTTACGCTGACACCCCAATGGAATTTCGTTCCCGGCACGCTTCATCCCCCTTACTAGTCCAAAA
>NW_019416498.1:0-29785 GCF_000390285.2 Anoplophora glabripennis | reverse complement strand
TTACCCATGTTTCATCCATGTAATATATCTTCTTACCAGATGCACGAAGTTCTCTTATTTTTTCTAAGTATTCTCTTCGCCATACCACAATTTCGTCTTTTTCAACGAGCATACTATTCCGATTCCGTTTCAAATATCGAAAATTCATGTCACGCATTATTCTTCTAAGAACCTTATCAGAGAAATTAGGAATATCCTCATCTTCAGCTATTGCAGCTTGAATTTTCTTTATCGTTGGTATTTCATTTCTAAAGAAAAATCCATGAATTTTCCTACGTATGGAGTATTTCACGTCAACGTCGACTTCTATTTTCTTCCTCCCTCGTGTTTCCACTTTTTTCTTCTTTGGATTCACTTCTACACTATTTTTTATGGCACGATAAACAGTAGCAACGGATACTTTTGTCAACGAACTACACATATCAACAGCTTCACTTACACTTGTATTAGAATTTCGCGACCGAATTCCTTTATACACGTTTTTTACCATTATTAATTCCGCATCGCATAGGTTAGGGCGTTTATGAGCAACAGACCGTTTGCTACAACCGGCACTTTGATCCATTTTAATTATTATTCCTACGTTTTAAAACGTCCCGATTGTATTTTTTTAATTTATAAATTTACTATAGTCACGGAATATGCAAACCCTCGCGCGCGCTTATAGTTTGACGTTTCTAACTACGGCTAACTCGAATTCTACGTACGTCCGTTTACACCCACTAAAAAGAGCATTTCCCTATCTGCAATAAGTGCGATAGACAGAGATAGAAAATAAATCGCGTTCAGTGTAACTCAGTCAATGACTGTTTTAGATCCTATCGATGTGCAAAGAGAGCGGCACATCACTTAACATAAGCAAATAATATTGAACCGTTATAAAAATCATTTTAAGTTTTATACACTTTACGGTAATAGTGTTTCTATATTTTGTATGAATCACTATCTATATTTTCGGCCGTCGAGTATAATAGTCTTTACAGTTCTGAAAGTACTCCTTTACAGTTCATTTTTGTTATGAATTTCTTCTATGTTTTAAAATACAGAACAAACACTGTTACTGTTGAGGCAGGAATTGATGCAATTAGGCATATGATGTAGCGGAGTACTAGATTCTATTAAGGGAGCTGTATTCCTGGTTGCCTATTTTCTATTTAAAAACAAGGGTGTCTCTAATGAATCTGTACAACGCTCTACCAGAAATTACGAAATTAGGTCGAAGTAGTCGAAAGATATTAAAGAAAATGTTAGTTATTTTTTCAATTTTAACACCCTGTAGCTCCGTTATTACCAATTTTCGGACTAAGGCAAGTTTAGTTATATCGACTTCAACCGCTAATGCGATTATTATTAATTTCTTATAACTTTTAAACGGGAAGTAATACAGAAAAAATTCTCTAATAAAACTTTATTAGAAAACGAGAGCTTTCCAACAGGAAAAAAATTTGGGTATGTTTCTAGAAAAAATATAATTGATGACGTCGCCAGCCGTTTCTGTCAAATCCGAAAGATAATACTTTCTATTTAAAATGGAGTTTACCTCATGCCGTTTAACACAACGTGTCCTAAATTTTATTTAAATTTTTATATCCTCACAGTAGGCCCATACTATCGAGTTCAGACACCCCGTACATATCCTTTAGGGACACCCTGTAGAACAGACCTGTTATATATCTTTTTAAAACAAGTCATTCTTCTTCAAACTTAGGCCCTTTAAAATGAAAAATATATTTCCCTTCCACAAAAACTCCAGGATGTGGCCTACTTTAACTGTGTAGAATGTGTGGTTTTCCCCCGTCACCTGACGAACAACAATTATTCAGATGCGACGTGACGGCTCTCGATCTAAATTCAATCAGGCCGTTAGGAAGTCAAACTACGATAGCTGGTCGGAGACAGAGATCGCGCCGGAAATTAAAGTGCAATTAATCAGATGAAATATATTATTGTGCCGTACACAGCGGCAGTTTGCTCCAACCTCGGGGGAGACAGGGGCTAATTGGAGAAGAGTTACAGCTGTGTGGGGGAGAAATCAATCACCATAAATCACTAAGGCCGGTTTTGAGGAGGTGGCAATGCGAGATGACACTCCTGCAACATTTAAGTATATAATATATAGTATTTGATATACCCTCTAGGTTCTCTATACAGGTTGTGTCACAATTTGGTGTAACAAAAATTTAACCGACACCTCTTCCACTCGAAACAAAGGAATTGGTTAAATAAACCGCTGTTTCAAAGTGCCTACAAAGATATAAGATGTTGAAGTTCATAAAAGAAAATTCTTAATATTTCCAGATAGGCTTAACAGATTATTTTGAAATTTGGTATTGTAAATGTCACTGTCAATCCTGTGAGGAACCAGCAGAATACTAAAAGTCAGTGACGTGCAATCACCACTATGGTGAACTTAAAAATATATATATTGCGCCACTTAGATTTAGCCTTCTTTTTATTATAAAAAAATATCCTTACATATTTTCAGTAAAATGCTCTAGTAAGAAATAATATGAATATACAAAAACAATTAATCGAATAATACCTCTCTAGTTGCAACAGAAACTTGGCGACAACGCACGAGCATGTTAAGTTTATTGTTTGTACGTTGGCAGTCCTTGTCATGTATATAAATATACATTATTCTATGTGATTGCTAAACACAGCTGATTGCTTTAAACTATAAAATGTCAGATGAAGAACAGGGTCGGTAGAAAGAAAATTTTGTGGAAAGAAATTATGAGTGCTTTAGAATTAGAACAGAAAATAGCAAAACCAGGAAAAAACTGTTGACGATATCAACATATGGACATTAGAGTAGCTGTAACATACCCTATATATTTTTAAATCGCCGCTCAAACCCTATCAAATGACATTATTAGATCGTCTCCATGGTAACATAGTATGTCAAAATTGATATAGTCAACTGTTTTTGTTCAAATGGCACACTATATATTTTTTTACCAATTCTAGAAGATATTTGTTTTACATTCCACTATGTAAGGAAGTCTATAGTTTCATTAGAAATAATGCTAGAAAAACTGCAAAAAAAATGAACCCTATTTTTCGTAGCTTTATTCTGAAAAATGATAGCCAGCTGCGGAAATAAGTTACTATGTTTTTTAAAGTAATATATTTTATTTTTAATACGATAATAAAATAACAATTTAAAACAATACTTATTTCAAATGTTCAAAATGACCTCCATTTGCTTCCAAACACAGAATAGCTCTGTTTATCACTCCCTCTCTACAAACACATTCTAGTGTTTCTTCATTTAATCTCCGACATTCTACTCTTATTCTGTTTTTAAGGTCGTCAATATCATTTAAATAAGGCCAAAGAAAGAAATNACTTACTTACTTACTTACTTACTTACTTACTTACTTACTTACTTACTTACTTACTTACTTACTTACTTACTTACTTACTTACTTACTTACTTACTTACTTACTTACTTACTTACTTACTTACTTACTTACTTACTTACTTACTTACTTACTTACTTACTTACTTACTTACTTACTTACTTACTTACTTACTTACTTACTTACTTACTTACTTACTTACTTACTTACTTACTTACTTACTTACTTACTTACTTACTTACTTACTTACTTACTTACTTACTTACTTACTTACTTACTTACTTACTTACTTACTTACTTACTTACTTACTTACTTACTTACTTACTTACTTACTTACTTACTTACTTACTTACTTACTTACTTACTTACTTACTTACTTACTTACTTACTTACTTACTTACTTACTTACTTACTTACTTACTTACTTACTTACTTACTTACTTACTTACTTACTTACTTACTTACTTACTTACTTACTTACTTACTTACTTACTTACTTACTTACTTACTTACTTACTTACTTACTTACTTACTTACTTACTTACTTACTTACTTACTTACTTACTTACTTACTTACTTACTTACTTACTTACTTACTTACTTACTTACTTACTTACTTACTTACTTACTTACTTACTTACTTACTTACTTACTTACTTACTTACTTACTTACTTACTTACTTACTTACTTACTTACTTACTTACTTACTTACTTACTTACTTACTTACTTACTTACTTACTTACTTACTTACTTACTTACTTACTTACTTACTTACTTACTTACTTACTTACTTACTTACTTACTTACTTACTTACTTACTTACTTACTTACTTACTTACTTACTTACTTACTTACTTACTTACTTACTTACTTACTTACTTACTTACTTACTTACTTACTTACTTACTTACTTACTTACTTACTTACTTACTTACTTACTTACTTACTTACTTACTTACTTACTTACTTACTTACTTACTTACTTACTTACTTACTTACTTACTTACTTACTTACTTACTTACTTACTTACTTACTTACTTACTTACTTACTTACTTACTTACTTACTTACTTACTTACTTACTTACTTACTTACTTACTTACTTACTTACTTACTTACTTACTTACTTACTTACTTACTTACTTACTTACTTACTTACTTACTTACTTACTTACTTACTTACTTACTTACTTACTTACTTACTTACTTACTTACTTACTTACTTACTTACTTACTTACTTACTTACTTACTTACTTACTTACTTACTTACTTACTTACTTACTTACTTACTTACTTACTTACTTACTTACTTACTTACTTACTTACTTACTTACTTACTTACTTACTTACTTACTTACTTACTTACTTACTTACTTACTTACTTACTTACTTACTTACTTACTTACTTACTTACTTACTTACTTACTTACTTACTTACTTACTTACTTACTTACTTACTTACTTACTTACTTACTTACTTACTTACTTACTTACTTACTTACTTACTTACTTACTTACTTACTTACTTACTTACTTACTTACTTACTTACTTACTTACTTACTTACTTACTTACTTACTTACTTACTTACTTACTTACTTACTTACTTACTTACTTACTTACTTACTTACTTACTTACTTACTTACTTACTTACTTACTTACTTACTTACTTACTTACTTACTTACTTACTTACTTACTTACTTACTTACTTACTTACTTACTTACTTACTTACTTACTTACTTACTTACTTACTTACTTACTTACTTACTTACTTACTTACTTACTTACTTACTTACTTACTTACTTACTTACTTACTTACTTACTTACTTACTTACTTACTTACTTACTTACTTACTTACTTACTTACTTACTTACTTACTTACTTACTTACTTACTTACTTACTTACTTACTTACTTACTTACTTACTTACTTACTTACTTACTTACTTACTTACTTACTTACTTACTTACTTACTTACTTACTTACTTACTTACTTACTTACTTACTTACTTACTTACTTACTTACTTACTTACTTACTTACTTACTTACTTACTTACTTACTTACTTACTTACTTACTTACTTACTTACTTACTTACTTACTTACTTACTTACTTACTTACTTACTTACTTACTTACTTACTTACTTACTTACTTACTTACTTACTTACTTACTTACTTACTTACTTACTTACTTACTTACTTACTTACTTACTTACTTACTTACTTACTTACTTACTTACTTACTTACTTACTTACTTACTTACTTACTTACTTACTTACTTACTTACTTACTTACTTACTTACTTACTTACTTACTTACTTACTTACTTACTTACTTACTTACTTACTTACTTACTTACTTACTTACTTACTTACTTACTTACTTACTTACTTACTTACTTACTTACTTACTTACTTACTTACTTACTTACTTACTTACTTACTTACTTACTTACTTACTTACTTACTTACTTACTTACTTACTTACTTACTTACTTACTTACTTACTTACTTACTTACTTACTTACTTACTTACTTACTTACTTACTTACTTACTTACTTACTTACTTACTTACTTACTTACTTACTTACTTACTTACTTACTTACTTACTTACTTACTTACTTACTTACTTACTTACTTACTTACTTACTTACTTACTTACTTACTTACTTACTTACTTACTTACTTACTTACTTACTTACTTACTTACTTACTTACTTACTTACTTACAATATAATAGCAATTTGAAATAAAAATTGAAAGGATTTCTCTGCAAAACGAACAGTATAAACTAAAACCGCTGTATCTTTCCCATTGCGTCACAAGCAATATTCGTATGAACTAAGACGAAAAATCCTAGTCAAATTAGTCACTGTTTTCATATAATTGAAATGTCATCTTGATAATTCACAAATCTGTATTTCTGGCAAATTTTAATACTGGTGTTACTGGACATGAAAATATGCCAAAAAAAAACGGTATTTCAACGCTTAGAAAATATATATAACAGTAAGGTTAGTACGGAGACGCGATCAAAACAACTGTCAAATTTTTAATCTGAGTGTCAGTTCTGTTTTTAAATGCGCTAGTCAAACTATAGTCTAAAATTAATACCCAACAAACGTCCTCCATTTTCTTTCACTCTAATACACATAAAATATTGGAACGGTTGTCTGTGATAGATTGAGACTATGAAGACATTTATACCATCATTGTATCTCTTTTTAGCGCGTTTTAATAATGAATACACGTCCGCAACGACTGTCTTTGATATTAGGACATACGCGTGACATAATGGCAATCTTAAAACGGTTCTACTATACATACATAGATGTCATAAATCTTCAATTTGACAAGGCGACGTCTCACTATCATACTGAGTTTCTTGATAGTTATCATATGGATTCTTAACAAACAATGATCAAGTAGATACTGCTCCAAAACTATTGGTCGAAGCAAGTTGAAAGCTAGAGGCAGCCAAAAAAATAATTGTATGTGTAGGTACTTTTAACTGAAATAAATAAACATCAAAGTGTCTATTATTACAAAATAATTTTATGCATTCTACATACCTAAACACCATTATGCAGTTTAAGCAAATCTTAAGCTTCCTAGTTATTTTCCAAAAGCTTAAAGTAGTATACATTATGAAAATAAGTTCAAGCATGAATTAAATTAAAACTTAGTAACAATACTTCTAAGGCATCATTCGTGTACCTATTTATTACAAAGTGGAATAAGGTTATGTTAGGTATACTTCTGAAATATGGAGTTGCAGAATGTTTAATTTAAATTTTTAACAACCCGCTCAAAATCATGCAAAATACCGCATTTTCATGAACGTGAAGCTGTTGCTTATTAGCAAGAGGTTTTCCATAGCCTTCTTAAGTGATTGATTACAATTCACGTGTACAGTCACGAGAGACTAATCAACCAATCAGCGAGACTAATCAACCAATCAGCGATCGCATTATCTCGAGCGTAGGCGTAACGGTTTGTTACTGTTCATTGTAAACGAGTCATGAATATTGACGCCAAGATTTACATATTTCTAGTTGACTAGTACCAATCGTGCAATGTTTTATAAAATCACGTCCATTAAGTTATTAAAAAAAATTAATTGAATTGATTAATAATCAAGACACAAAAAAATACGTTATACTTACGAAATAACTTGATTTAGATACGTTTCTTTATATCACATTTAAGAAGATTAGATAGCATATAAAATATATTTGAATTTTTCGAGATTTTTAAAATTGTGCCATGTTTCCAATTCAATCGAACACATCGCGGATGAAATAAATTTAAATCGACGTGTGAATCGAGCAAATAACCGCAAATAAAAAACGGCTAAGGAGCTTTCCCAACCTTTATAGAGAGTAATCGCTAATAAGATATTCACAAAAAAATATATTAAATAATAAACGAGCATTAGACTCGCATTTTCCACCATGTTTCCACATTACGCGGACTTGAACACGAAACCGGGTAATGAATCTTTTAGGGGGCATCTCTTCAAGCGGCTTACACAGCTCTCTTTTAATTGACATCTTAAAACCCTAAAAGAGGCTTTGCCTCGCTGAAAAACATGTGGACTAAAAACATCCTCATTAAATTTCCTTTACATTCCCGTCTCGCAAAATATTTTCCTGTGAAAATCCGACGTTAGCTCTGCTGAAATAGATAAGAAAAAAACGATCAAAGCGCACATGTACTAAAAAATATGTATACTTTGTTGCCGAATCTCAAGCCTCAATAAAATAAAATTTTACTTTGAAGTACCAAAAAAAATACGTGCAAACCTTAAATGCATACATATGTTTTAAACAGCTGTTCAGTTGACTGTGTGGGATGTAAAAATAATAGTACTTTGGAGAAAATCTTGAGAATAAAAAAGTTAAATTTAAAATAAATATTTATAATAGGAATCTTGTTTAGATCCGTTGTATTATTGAACTTTTTATATAATACAGGAAAAAAAGTTAAATAAAATTTAAATTAAACGGCACGTGAAAAACATTGATTTACCTTCATAAAAATGTTTATACAGGGCGTCCGAATATTCAATGTACAGGGTGATCGATTTAACTGGAGAAATGAGTTTTTCTGGGACACGGTTGAGAAAAATAAATTATTTTAGAAACTATTGCATTTCTGATTACTTTTACTTGAAGATAGGGTCAAAATACAGAAATTTTCTTTACGACGCTAGGCGTCGCGGCGCTTCAAACATTTTTTTCCAGCAACATACATTTTTTAATATGTAACGATAAAGATCCCTTAATTTTGAATATTTTTCCTATATAACATTTTTTTATGTTCCAATTATTTAAAGAGTTGTTGTCGATTCCCAAATCGTACTTTGTTAATAAGACACCATCATAAAACTATATAAACCTATTAAATGACACTATAATTTAATAGTATATTAAACAACAAGGTTTGAAAACGAATCTTTGCACACGAGCGAGACTTATTGGTGGACCGAGCCGAAGGCGAGGTACACAAGTCGAGCGAGTGTGCAGAGGTTTTCAAACGAGTTTTTTACGATACTTTTTATACGACTGCAAACAGAGACCAAAAAATCAAATTTTAATTTAAATCGTTTTTATTACTAAAATTGCCAACGCATTAACAAAATAAATTAAATACAACTTTTAATTTAACTCGTTTTTATTAAGAAAATTGCTAAAGCATTAACAAAAGAAACTAATATTTAATATTTATGGTAACATTTGAACATTCCTTCAAGGTTACGCTGGGAAAAGCAGTATTATTGTGCACCTTGTTTTCGGTAATAGAGAATATTTTTGGTGTCGTGTTTTTAGTGCAGTTTTTCAGCGTGCGGTCGTTGTTTTCTTGTTGTATTCCAGTAGACGATCGTTGTTCTGGTTCTGTGGCAGCAGAAGACACTGAAGACTCTATCTTTTTCGAAACTTCCATTTTATTTCTCAAACAGTCATCAACGTAGCCTTCGGCAACTGTACTGGATTTCCACCCTCCATGGCGTTTGAGGGCAAGCAGATTTGAGCCAGAATTGACTAAAATTGTGGCCGATGAACGCCGAAAACAATGTCCCGTGTAACTTTCTGGATTCTCTAGCATCAAAAACTTGGCGATTTCCCTAGCCATGTTTCCAATTTTGTTGATGCCAACGTTTTGGCTTGAACATTTTCCGTTTTGATAGTTTAAAAAAAACCTGCCTGTCTTCAGATTAGGAGGACGAAGAGCACAGTACTTTTTTAAGATAGTGTAAAGGTTTCCTGTAATTGTAAAACACCTTGGTACCTTTGTTTTTGTATTCTTCAGTTTAATCAGCATAGCACTGCCGAAATCTTTGGTGTCTTCTATTTTGAGATAACATAATTCCTCCCTTCGACATGCCCCAGATAGTCCAACTGCCACCACCGCCTTGATAAGTAAATATTTGTCGTCTGATGCTTTCGTCAAAAACCGGCAAAAATCATCTTCTGTGAGGATTTGGGACTTCTTTGGGACGTAGTTTTCGGATTTTCGTTTGATTAGCGCTTGCAACTTTTTATAGCTTCCAAGATCTATGTTGTGATTGGCACTTAACGTTGACTTGAGCATCGAAAAAATCGTCCACAACGTCGAAGATTTATATTTCTTAGATAGTTCTTCAAAATACACCATTACTGCGTTTTCTGAGAAAGTTTGGACATTTTTGGCTAGTCGCCAGTCCATAAATCGGCTTAACTCAGCTTCATACCTGCTTCTGGATTTTGTGGGCAGCAGTTCCGAACATATTTCGCTTGCTTTCTGTAAAATCTCTTCAGAATCACACATTTTCACACCCAAACTTCGGGAATTCAACAATTTTTGAAGTATCTAATCAACAAAATAAAGGAGCCGTGACGGTTGCTATGAAACTCAGCCAACTTGAAACATTGCATAATTTGGGTGACAACATCAAACAAAAATCACAATCTGGAGACGCGTGTGCAAAGATGACATAACCGTGTGCAAAATGCTTAGCACACGGCGTGTGCAAAACACCGTTTTTAGAGCGTGTTTTCCGTGCGCAAAACCCCTGCTTTTGCAAGGCAGTCGTATAAAAAAGCTTTTTTTGTAATTCTCCAATACATCTAAACAGTGAAAAACAATTGCCAAATTTTTATCTGTTGTGATATTTTTTGCCACACATTTCTAATAAATGTAGTAAATTCTATTCGTTGAATTTTATTATTTTTAGAATAAATAGAAGCAGGCTAGGCAAAAAACAGTATTTGTTTTCATATGACATATATATGCTTAATGAGAAGTGTCAGAATTTTGAAGGTTTTAATAATCATTATAGAGTTTATAGAATTAATTTTTGTAGTGTTGTGATCGTTCATTAGTAGTAGTTACTGAAAAGTAGCAGTAATAAAATGTTTTCCCATGACGAAAAAGTGGATATGCTGTTAATTTTCGGAGAAGCCCAGAAAAATGCATTACGGGCAAGAAGATTATACGCACTGAGATATCCTGAAAGAAATCTTCCAAGTCATGAAATATTTAGCAAATTGGAAAATGTTTTCCGTCAGAATAAGAAATCATTTTTAGTTAACAGGGTGAGACAAAAAACAGTAACCGCTGATGAAAATGTGGCAATTATACCTAATAAACTATTTTGAAAATCATTCTGAAGCATCGATTAGAAAGGCTTCGAGAGAGGCTAAAATTTGACATATAATGAAATTGAAAGAGTTTTAAAAATTAACAAATTTCACGATTATAAAATACATAGTGTGCAAGAGTTAAATCCTGGAGATTTTGTATCCTAATCCTGATCCTAATTTGTATAACCACATTTTATGGACAGACGAAAGTCATTTTATCAGTCATGGCATTTCAAACCGGAAAAATACTCATCATTGGTCGGACGAAAACCCACCTAGTATTAGAGAAGTTCAAAGGCAGGGTCATTTTAGTGTCAATGTAGTGGAATTATAGGTCTCCACTTAATAGGTCTATATCTTTATGATGGTGCCTTAACGGGACAAATTTATTGCAATTTTCTTGCAAATGAAATTCCTATTCTTATAGAATATGTGCCACTTCAAATTAGGAGACACTTGTGGTTTCAACTGAACGGGGCGCCTTACCATAATGCTGCAGTTGTTCAAAACTATTTAAATTTGCACTTTGAAAATAAGTCTATAGGTACTAATGACTCTTTACAAATTGCTCCGGGAACCCCAGATCTAACCCCTCTTGATTTCTTCTTGTGGGGAGCACTAAAAAATATTGTGTATAAAACTAAAACAAATCATCATTTGAAGCAGAAAATTACTGCTGCTTGTGCTGAAATACGTATTATAATTAGAACCATAGTTATTGATGTATTGAACCAGCAAGAGCATTGAAAAAGATTTATATCGCTGACTGCGTCATTGCAATAATAATTATGAGATAGAGAAATTCACTAGAGAATTGCCCGTAACTTTTTAAATAATGGGAACATAAAAAAATGTTATATAGGAAAAACATTCAAAATTAAGAGCTCTTTATTGTGACATATTAAAAAATGTATGTTGCTGGAAAAACATTTTTTGAAGCGCCGGGACGACTAGCGTCGTAAAGATAATTTCTGTATTTCTGCCCTAACTTCTTGTAAAAGTAAGCAAAAATTAAATAGTTTCTAAAATAATTTATTTTTCTCGTCCGTTTCCCAGAAAAACTGATTTCTTCGGTTAAATCGATCACCCTGTACATAGAATTACTACAATTTCCTACGATCAAAATAATAAAATTTAACTAAACGTATATCCATCCTAAGTTATTTCGTTTAGCCGGCATCAGGGGCATCAGAGTTGCAAAAAAAATGTTTTTTTCAAATAACTTTGTAAGATTTTATTGAAGTTTGGTACATTAATAAATCCATACAGATGGCACTTTATATCACAGTAAGTGAACTAATTGGATTAACAGAATTGTGAGAAATATCTTCCCCCCCCCCTTGCTCATAGTTTTGTCGGAGGCATGCTACAACTCCATTTTCTTTAAAGATGAAAGATTTGTTAAAAATTTTCCCTCCTTTAAAACGTGTGTATTTCTATTAGTTTTTCTTACTAGACATGTGAATTGTTTTTATCAGTAACTTCTGCTCTTTCTTGGTTCCATTAGACTACCAAATCGTCTCGATGGCAACAGTTGTTTAAATTTTCTGCAAAATAGATGAGCGAGTGACAATAGCAATGACGGAGCACCACGCACTTCAGTCTCAATGTAAGAGAACATTTTAAACGATTGGGTCAGGGAAAAGCCGCTCAGGAATTCGCTCTTTTTGCATTAAATAGAGCTTAGTTTTACGGTAATTTTTTAAAAAATCACTTACTCTTTGTTCCCAAGATCATTCATTTTTTTTATAATGTTGATTGTTAATTAACTGTTAGACGTATTAGACCGGGATTTTAGAGATAATTAAAGAAAAGGTTAAACTTTATTTTTCAAAAAGTTTTTATTTTCGACTTTGATGCCCTCTAGAGGCTAAAGGAACAACTTAGGACCTAGGACGAAGCTAAGTTTAATTAAATCTACTTATTCTGACTGCAGGAAACCGCGGTAGCTCCATGTACATGGAATATTGGAACATCCTGTATGTACACATTTAAGATTCATCCTGTATATTTAGACTCTAAAAATCTGTGGAAGTAGACTAAAAAAATTGTGATAAAGAAAAAATCATATGAACTGCAATGCACGCTTCACATCGCAGTATGTAAGTACGCTTTAACAATGTGCGAAACACAATGAATTCTGGGAACGTGGAACGGGAATTGGGAATCATTTGTGTTTGCAGAGGAGCTTAATAACCAATTATTGAATTTCCAGTTTGGAAAATATTCGTCGCTTATTGAAAACAGCTTCGCAGCTGTAGGGCTTAATATTACATTTACTGAAAGACCTCACCCATGCATTACATATAGTTAATGAGGATTGCGATCCGAAATACACTGAACCTGTACCATATCCACTCCCTGAATAGAAGAACATGTCATACGGCACGTATTCAATTTGATATATAATTTATTATTACTTTCAAAGATCTTCGAATACTATCGTACTTAGATGCAGCGTAGAATATGGCGAATATTTTGAAATAAATAGTAAATCTTACAGAGATCACTCTATTTTGTCGTCTGTTTTACTGAGTATAAATTGTATTAGTCTTTTAAGGTGGTATATCGGGGTCCGCGGGAAGTGAGGAGCGCAGGGTGGTCCCATGCTTTTCTTATGGGACTAAAACCCGCTGCCCATTTGAAAAAATTTAATTCTATTGAAATTATTTGCGATAAATATTATCTATATAGCAAAGAAATCTATTCATATGCACATAGCATACATATTGACTAATTAATAACATAAAAATATCATATTTAAGTAGTTTTAAATTATATTTAATGAACGCATAAAGACTATGTAGATGAGGCAACAGCGCTAATAATTGACTAGCAATTGTACACACTGCGAACCTACAGACCTCGGACATCGGAGATATTGCGCGTCAAATTCGGGTAAAGATGCGTACGCGTTCAAAAATGTATTGTGTGTAAACTATGTACAATATAATTATTATATATAGCAAATATATCGTATTATCCTCGCGAAGATTTGTATCCTTTATTTAAAATCCGTAAATCATGTGAACTGGTAAAACAACGAGAATTATGTTAATTTAGTTCTAAAGAAATGAAATGACACTCGCGCCCATCTCTCGTCCAAGTCAAAGAAAATGTTGGATGCAATTTTGAAGGTTCTGTGATAGAAATTACATTATTACTCACTGTTCGTGTTTTTAATCTCTATTTTAGTAATGTTACAAAAGTTTTGCAACTATAACTAATTTTTTAGATATAAAGTTTGCTGAGAAATATTTATGTTCCTTTGTTATTCCGTACAAATGCTTTTATCTCAAGTATTACTAATTATATTAATCAAGTAAAGAAAACTTTATGTAACCCTAAATATTGCTGGGTAATGATTACGATGTTTTTATAAACCATTAAATATATTAAAAGGATTTATCAACTGTATTTTTTATTCCAATAAATATATCACAGCTTCCTAGTCTTTTTTAATTAATCTAGTTTTTTAAAAACATTACAAAAAATCATCTGTTGTGGATAATTTATTGTTGATAACAATGTACATGGGATTTAGGAAAAATGTATATGTTTGAAATCAATTTCGTTTTTATCAAGTCTTTCAAATGTATTCCCTCCTTGCTGTCAGCTGATTGCGACGTTGCCACATTAATCCTCAAGTCAGACAGAAATGCAATTATTGGTTTCTGTTTCTAATTAATACAGCTGTACTATGTTCAAAACTTACATTAGTTTTACATCAAAAATAAGATAATACTGTGTACTATCTATGGAAAAGTTTTGTTTCACAATTTCTACATTTTTTTCTCAGTTATGGGCAAAAAAAGAGCCGCACCGTCCATCTTCGCCATATAAACCTATGTTAAAATGAACAACTTTCAACAACAATATCTCAAAATCTAGATTTAAAAAAAAAAATTTAAATATGACGCACAGAGGGAGCACTGGGTAATACGCTATATAAATTTCAAGTACATCTGTGCATTTGATATACCTCCTTAATGTAGTAAACGCTTATTTCCGAAAAAAATATCGTTTGTATCTGTATCTGTATCTATGTTTTACAAAAATAACTTAATAAATTATCCTTTAAGAAATGTTTATGTCAATTTGTAGGTTAGATTACCTTAAAGGAAGACTGAAAGGAAGTGTCTTTTTTCAATTACCTCGAAAACAACTTTCTGGTCTGTAATAGAATATGCAAACAGTAGCTTTGCTCGGAAATTATTTAATGAAATATGTATGAGAGTTAAAGGAAAACGATCGAAAAAAAGTTTTTTGCAAGTTCTCTCTTGAATGACAAATAATGTTATAATTCACCAGTCATACAACAAATAGCGTACTAAAATTCACAATTTACCGTCTGCACAAACTACTATTATTACCCAATTCGAGTATCAAAAGGCCTTTTTAGCCTGTTACTGCTGATAATTCAAAGTAGATATTTTTTTTCAAAAAGTACGCTACATGTTTAATTAAAATTAATGAACACTTTCCGAAAAAAACTAGAAACAAACACAGCAGTGAATAGCCATAAAAGAATATCAAAATGGTAAGGCAATGTGATAACAATCGCAGCAACGGCATATTTGCTATTCCTATAGACCGACTAATTAAAACCCTTACTAAGGCTTTGCAAAGTTAAACAAACAGTTCGGTCTCGCTTTTTACTTTTTGCGTATCGTACTTTGTATTCCAAGAGCTTTGACAATGACCCACGCTAAATTGCAGCTTTGTTTGAATAAGATTTCACACAATAGCTATAAAATTAATAAAATTATTTTAAAAAATCGAGGTTCTCCCCCTGCAGTGGATTAGAGAGTTGAAATAAACAATCGAAGGAAAAATCCTCTTAGTTGGGCATTCGTTAACAAACCTTGTCCAGCAATAATCGAATTTTCCGCCCCTTGTTGGTCGTCGTAGCGGAGACACGTGGAAGAAACGAAACTGAGCTTAAGTCGTCGCAGGATATAAGGGACCTCAGGGACCCAAATGGCCTCCTGGGAGGATTGACCAGCAGTCGTGGAGATCCAGCAAGAAACGTTGATGTTCCGACAAACAATAAACTCAAAATAAAGCCGTCCCAGAAATAATTTCATAAAATCCCCTTACGGGGTAAATATCGTATTGCATCGGATCGGATTGGTTCAAACGACGCTACGAGGCGAGCAAGAAGTAGTAGGCGAGTAATAACAGAATCCGATATTTGTATTTACCTTTCAATCGCAGAACATTTAACACTGCAAAAAGTGAAGTTATAATTATAAACAATCAAAAACTTTCCATTCATTTTTGAAACAAGAGAATAATAATTAATGGTTATTAAATTCATAACCCACTTTTCGGTAATTATTTGCCCTTATTTCAAATAATTCTGTTTTTTTTTCATAATATTTACTTACCTCAATATTTATTTATCATATTATACAGGGTGTTTCTAAAATAGGTTTCCGAACTTCTGCTGCGTTTATAACTCATTAAAATAAGCCAAAAAGTTCCTATTAACACGTGCCCTAAAACGCACCCTTAGGAAGTTATATGCCCTTTACTTAAATTTTCCACTCACCACTTTTACTAATTAAACACTGCAAAGCTCAATTGACAGTTTATCAATAACTTAAATTGTTAAGCGTTGTGGCAACGTCAGTCTTTTGTTTGCCATGGTAAACAGATTTTTGTAATTTTTGGCCTAATAACTTAAAGAGCAGAGTAATTTTCAAACTCAATTTACTCGAAAACCATTGGAAATATCGATTTGGACAAAGATAATATTTTTTACGTAAAATTGTTAAGATTTTATAAATCTGTAGAGAAAATTGTAAAAAAATTGAAATAAAAAAAATTACGGGCCGAAAACCCCCTTCACCAACCTAAATGGGACGCATATGATTTGCATGTCGAAAAACGGAGTAGCCCATGTTATTTAACGTAAAAAGTTATGTAAGACCCATACATTTTTTTCTATTTATTTGCGACCGTTTTATTTATTTATTTGCGATCGTTTTGTTTGAGCCCTTTTAAGGGCATATAACTTCCTAAGGGTGCGTTTTAGGGCACATGTTAATAGGAACTTTTTGGCTTATTTTAATGAGTTATAAACGCAGCAAAAGTTTGGAACCCTATTTTAGAAACAACCCTGTATAATGCAGTTAAAACACTGTGCTATATTATTACGCCACAAATTAATCTAAACATGCTTAATAAACAACTAACATAGTTCTGTATATACGCGGGTTAACACCACACCCGGTGATCACATAATTGATCTGATTGGTTGAGTCAAATCGGGTTATGTAAATTCACTCTTGTATGCGTATATGTAGATCAAATATTGTACAAATACATAAATGATTAGGAATAATATATTTTAAAATGTAAACGTCAAAGGTAATTTTTATGTACAGGGTGTCCCAAAGTTCGTGTCTCCGGCCCATAACAGACAAACGGAAAACGACAGTAAAAATCTGTTTAGATGGCGTGAAGGCCCGTTTTGCAATTGAAAAACATTTTTTTTTAATTCAGAAAATAAAAAAATTACGTCATCAACTTTTTTTCCACGAACACACTCATTTTTTAACATAACTAAAGTTATCTATTTGTGCAGAAATTTTTTCTCTATCTCTTCTCGTTAAAAAGTTACAATAACAAACATTATACAAAATATGTATTCTATTGTATTGGAACTAAGTCATGACTTAATCAACATTACTGTGAAAAACAATCGCTGTAACTCCTGTCACAAATTTCATTACATATTAGTTGCTATGTTCTTATTAAAAAAGGTCATTCCACGAAGAAAAATGGAATATCCATAATGACGGTTAAATAGGATAACCAAATATCGAAAATATTAAATAATTTAATCGTAACTAATAAATATAACAATAACTAATAACAAAACACAAAACAAAATATAAAATTATGATTATTTCTTTAAAAAATTTTCGATATGCATGCCTCCTACTTCAAACATTAATCCAATCTTTTCTTAACTTCCCTTGTATAGTTTTAAACAGCGTTTCTCTTGAAAGATTCTCACAAACATGTCGAATCATTTGCTATAAATGCTCCTAACTTCTCGTGGGTGTCTTATATACTTGATTTTTTAATGTTCCCCATAGTCTAGGGGCGTTAAGTCTGGAGACTTTGAAGCCCATTCTACAGGCCCATTAATTCCAATCCACTTGGTATGGATATGGTGTAGTATGGATTTTCAGTGGCCCAGTAGGTAATGTTCGTTTCTTCTACTTGGCTTGCCATTACTCTCTTTCCAAATTAACCATTACTTAGGCTACATAATTATTTTTTTAGCATGTATGTTAGATAAGTGCTTCAAGTTATTTAGCCTATAGTCATGGTAACCATTGGAGCCCAAAATTCTTTGCACATAGCTTATTTTTAAATTTAATGCAAAAGTGCTCTGTTGTATAGAATTTCTAGGAATTTCCTCAAAATATTGTAATACCCTTGCTACGGTAGGTAATATAGTTACACACTGATTTTGAAATTCCTTTCCCTTTTCTTGATGAAAATACATTTTCGTTAGCACGCAAAATTCGTTCTAATCTGGCAAATAGTTTTGGGCTAACGGCTTGACGCTCTGGATATCTCTCATGATTTAAGTTAGCAGCTCTTCTGGCATTTTTTTGACATTCACCATAAATTAAAATCATGTCAACTTTTTCATTGTTTGTGAACATATTTTAATTTTTAGCAACCACTTACTAGTTTGTTTATCATGCAAGAAATAGCGTTTGACAGAAACTAATATGTAAACAGACTTGTGGTATCAGTTTCAGCCATTGTTTTCACAGCAATGTTGATGAAATCATGACTAATTCCAATAAATAGGACACATTTTTGTACAATTATTATAACTTTTTAAGGAGAAGAGATAGAGACAAAAATTTCTGCACAAAAAATGTTCATAAAAATAGATCATTTTAGATATCATAAAAAATGGGTATGTTCGTGGAAAAAAAAGGTGGATAACGTCATTTTTTTTATTTTCTGAATTTTGAAAACAATGTTTTTCCAGTGCAAAACGGACCTTAGCGAGTCCCGATTCGCGCCATCTAAACATATTTTTACTTTTGTTTTTCGTTTGTCTGTTAGTTAGAAGAGCATATAAAACAATTTTTTTCGGTTGATTTAATGTACATTAAATGCAATGTGGCAACTTTTAACCGAAAGATAACTAATTAATTTTGTTTGAAAAAAACATTTTAATAACATGAACGATACAAACAAGTGCTTATCTTAATTAAATTCCCAGAACAACAAACAATAAAATAGAGGTAGTTATTTATTTATTATTTTTGGCTGCAAGAGCAGAATATCTACTCCAGAAACCTGAATTTTATCATGGTCTCTAAATTGCAACGTGTATATTTCACGTTAACTAAATATTTATTTGGAAAACCATAATAACTATTGTTGAGTTTGCCGGAATGGGACGAAATTAGTTTTGTCTGAAATTAGAGGAGCGTAAAACTATACGGTACACAAAAGGGGGTAAATAATACGGCATTCTAGTAAATGCACGAGAATAGTGTTCAAGTAAGCCTCTTTATAAGAGAGCTTAGTTTATAATACTATTAAGTTTATATTTTTCCCGAAATTCAGCAGAGCTGTGCTCGTAAACGTATGGGATAGTTAAAATTGCGACTAAACTTCGGAAATTAGATAGCTATCCAATTTATTTTCAAACATTAAATTGAGGTGTGAAAAATTTAAATATTCGATTGGTATTTTATTAACTTTATGAAATTGTAATAGCGTTTTATACGCGTCCAACATTATCAATGGGGTAAGCACGAGCGGTATGCAAATATACCTTCTATATTTCACCCGTTATCAGATACATTTAGCTACCCATGCTCCCATTGCAATTTGAAAAAGATTACAGTATTGTTTTGACTCTACAGATGGAAGATAGTGGGAAATAACTTAAAACGCTTAGAGCCGCTCGGAGGCTATCGATCCGTGTTGCATTTTGTTCCGCTTTGCTGGAATATGTTTTGTACAGGGTAGCCTGAAGAATTTTTATAGATATACAGGGTGAGTCAATAATAATGGTACACAACTTAATGGCATATTGTTAACGTCAAAATATAGTGATTGAGCCAAACATGCCTTAATCAATTTGCTCCTTTTCGTTCTACAGGGTGTTAAAGTTGAAAAAATATTTTTATTTTTTATCTATATTTTAAGTATGTATGGACCGATTGTTTTGAAAATTTGTAGTTTTACGTTTTTTGAAGAGGCAAATACGAATATGCAAACAGTGTTGGGGTCACGTCTACAGGGCGCTAGTTATACTGTCCTAGCGATGTAAAAATCTGCCTAACTTTTTGTAAGTATTTTACAATTTTGAATTTTTTAACTATAAATTATTAAACAATCGTTCAATTCTACATAAAAAAGGTGTACTAGTTACAAATCGATAAACTAAACCGTTTTTGAGATACAGACATTTTAAGTTTTTGAGATTCGGCGGGAATTAAATTAGAAAATTAGCAGGTCTTAAGATACCATGCCAGAATTAAGAATTAAGACAAACATTACAGCAATTAAAGATTTTATTATGCATATCTTAACAAATTATTAACTACCAGCAACTTCAATGCACTTTCTTAGGCTTTTATTAAGATATTCTCTTTTCTAAAAAATAACGACGAGGAAAAAACTACTTCTTAATCAAATTGAGTAGAAAACAATATGGTATTGTAGTGACAGCTGTCAATTTATTATGTCCTTGCCTACTACTTTGGAAAAAATAATTAATGACTCACCCTGTATGTTCACTTTTTATATATAAATGCTGGAAGGGGTAAGTTATAATGAAAGAAATATAATTTATTTTTTTAGTTGTTTCACATATTTCCTATGTTGGTGACTGTGTAACTTCAATTTTTTCCTGTATACTACCCCAAAATTACTCTATTGAGTTTGTCTGGCATTGATTACACAGCCACACAAAAAATTTGCCTGTACTTTTCATGCGACATATATTATCCGTAGTATTTTTGCCTCCTGATCACGAATCCGATGTCAAAATTGAGCTATCACATCACAGGAATTTCCTAACCTCAAAAAACAGGTCAAAAATTGCAAAAATTAACAAAAAAGTGGTAGGAAAAATATAAAAAAATTTTTTTCTATATTCAAATGTTCATTTGTATGTTTAAGACACCGCCGAACATGAATCCGCCAGTATTGGTGTTATTTTTTCTAACCTCAAAAAAAAACGGGTCAATTAAGGTCAGATATCACGAATTTTCAAAAAATAACATATTCGCGCCAAATTTGGTATACGGAGATTTTCGGGATTGTTGATCACGGATCCGAGGTCAATTTTACAAAATTAAAATGGCGAATCCAAGATGGCCTACCAAATTTTCAAAAAATTCAGATTCGCACCAAATCTGGTATAGGGGGGTTTTCGGGGTCGCTAATCACGAATTCGAGGTCACTTTTGCAAAATTCAAGATGGCAGCCGATCAAATTTTCAAAAAATAACACATTCGCGCCATATTAGGTATACGGGAGGTTTCGGTGTCACTGATCACAAATCCGAGATCAGATTTACAAAATTCGTTTTTAAAAATGTAATCAATTACTTATGTACTTTATTACCTGAAATAGGCAGAAAATCCGTTTTTTACAATAAGAACAACAAGATATAGCCGAAAAAAAGAAGGTTCAAATATGATTCGGTACTCAGGTTGTAAAGTAAACAAAAATATTACAAAATGAATTTCGCACTTATGACCTCGTATACGTAATCAGCGACCCCGAATCTGTTAATTTTTGAAAATTTGTGTCGGCCATCTTGGATCCGCCATCTTGAATTTTGTAAATTTGACCTCGGATCAATAATCAGGGACCCTGAAAACCCCCGTATACCAAATTTGGCGCGAATCTGTTATTTTTTGAAAATTCGTGATACATATCTGACCTTAATTGACCCGTTTTTTTAGGTTAAAATACTACGGACATTATATGTCGCATGAAAAGTACAGACAATTTTTTTTGTGTGGCTGTGTTATTAAATAATATAAGTTTTCAAAGCAACCAGGATACAACCTTTTTTTTACATGGGAACAGGACAGTAGCAAGTATTCTTAAGACAATTATGTCATTCTGCTATTTTAGAAACACGAATTTTTTTAACCCTGTTTTTAGTAATTTTCATACTCCGCCGCTAGACAATTAGTACTACCTCAAACAACAAAGCATTGTTATCAATAAATTAAAGGAAAGTTTATTGAAAAACAAACATAAAATTTCCACCTTACCCGTCGTTAAGTACTGCTGTTTAGAAAGTTACTTTATTAAATGACTTCGCTACGAGCCCTATTACCTCTCATAAACAAAAATTAAATTTTGTTAAATGAGATAAACCGTACCTAACTACCTACCAGAAAATACAAACAGTAATAAATAAGTAATGATACATGAAAAATAAGTATATAATCTGTTTACTCACCTGATTTTTACAGCCTATGACATACTTGAAATCTTGTGGCTAATCTTCGTGTACTGGATCCACTTCCTCAGCGTTTAAATATTTCTTATTCAAGTTTCTCACTCTCTGAGTTTGTTTCCGTCTAGTATTAACGTATTGGCGTTCAAAACTCCCATAATTTCTTAGATATTGAACCAATCTAACAAATATTTTCTTCCTCGGTACTTATAGGTCGGGACAATCTACCTACCTGATATGGTCTTCTTGCAACAGCATCGTTTGCGCCTTACAAAAAGTAAACTCTGACCATTTCAGTTCTTTCTTGATTTCGTATACATGCTCTTTCATATCACACAAAAACTTGAAAACACAAAGTTTGAATTGTCAGTGTTGCGAGAAACAACTATTCCGAGAGCTATATGCCCCTACCGGCATTGAATTATACTCGCAACACCTAGTGCAACAGCTAGGATCGTTTGTCGTCATCAGTTTAACCCACTAGGCATATACCGGTTTCGGACTTATTAGTCCTCATCAGTGTGTCATAGGTGCGACAACCGACAAACGACCCAGCTGTTCTTCGTCGTATCGTCACGACAAGAATTATGGTGTATTTTATAAAACTAATTAAAAATCGACTATTTAAGAAAAATAATTTCATTTTCGTATTCAGGAATATTTAATTTCAGACTGTTAATTGCATTCGAGCCACCCTATACATAATTCTTGACTAGTGCAAGCTAGAATCTATTAGCTGGCAACAATATTAAACATTTTCAATTGGAATTTACTACATACATATACATTTCCATAACCGTGATGTTATTTACTCCAGTCAAAGTTGTGTCGCCTGAAAATATATCAAACTTTATGCAGAAATGGTGTAGTAGTCGTACCTAACGGCGATCCATCATATTTTTATTGCCCCATGCCAAGTTTTCAACAAGGAATGTCTCAGTAGTATATTTTATATTGAAGGTGCATTTTTCATCTGCGAGAAAATGTCTGTTTCAGACCTGGTTCCGTGAAATTTGTAAAACATTTCTGTTCCTCATTTTATATCAATTACTACTATACGTGAAAACGTTCGATATGTTTCTTACGGTTCTGGAATATCTTTATTAATTATTCCCCCTTACGGCTTTTTATCCGAAAAGTCTCTTTCAAGTGCGTTGGAGTGACCCAGGCCCTAAAAATTGAATTTTTATTCGTCGTTAATAATTCAAAAAAGTGTAATATGCATATTCAAATTGAGGGTCAGCACATTATGCCGCCCTGAATTTCAGGCCTCATTTGTATTATTAATTAAAAAAAGCTTATCAGGTCCCGATTAAATTTTTCCCATCAGAGTCGTGCTCTCAAAAGTGAAGCTCGCTGAAATGGAAATTTGCTTATGTTGATGTTATCAAGCGGCTGCTAGACATCAGAGGGAAGTTGTGTCGGGGGAATTTGGAGGGAATATTTTATAGGGATATTATACAGTTAGTACCTCATGTTTGTTTGGAAGGTTAACTAGAAATACCGGCAGAGGGACAGCGTTAGAAGCGATTAATACACTGAAATATTTTTGCTTTTAGTTTTCTATATTTAATCATATTGTTACTGGACGTCGGAAGCTTTGTGATAACAATCAAATAAATAAACAGTAGTAATCTGTATTATGTTAGTAAGCGGCAATAAGCGATGTAGTAGAAGAAATAGGCTAAATTTATTGTCAAGCCGTGTGCCGTTCTATGCTCACGATACATAATGCTACTGACTGCCATAAAAACACGTGCCATACATTCGATCAAGCAAAGCGTCAAACTCACTCACAGACATTCAAACGACAATAAAATATACGGTCAACGTCCCTCAACAAAATATCTGGCAGATGCGACTCGAATAAATTGATCGATGTAAAGCTTCAGATCAGAGGCAGACATGTACATGTTATTCTACAATGACAGTGGAATTACTAAAATGTGAAATAGTGGATGCCCAGGACAATTGTTAATATTTTCTACAATCACTTTCCTTATGAGTTAGAAATTATAATTTTGTAAACTTTTGCTGGTACTTATTATTAAGTATTTTTCCTATATGTATATTCTATGGCAAGTTTCATGTGAAACGTTTGTGCAGGAAAATATACACTGCCCTTTGTTGTTTCATACTATTATGCAAATACTTACATGTATATTATTATTATTACAATGTAAAGAGTGCAGTTACCACAAGGCAACAATTATGTCACTTTTTCTTTGAATAACATTATAAAGGAGGACCCGACGTACAGCCAACCCTATAGCCGCCCTAACATTTCTGATCTCTACTTATTACACATAACAAAAATATTGACCAATATTGATTAAATCTGATATCATTATGCCTTTTTCATTAAAACAACCCAGAAAACGCAATAATTGCGGCATATAAATGGTCTTTTTATGGAGAAATGTATAAACAAATATTAAATTACTGCCTATACATTTTATTTAGTCACTCAATAATGGTAAATCCATGTCAATATTCCACATATTATCAACTAAGTATATGATTGTTAGCACCTTCAGAAGTTAAATTAGCTTTCTGGTTTTGACTTTTGGCGATTTGGTTTGATCTCCAACTCTTAGTCACCGAAACAGAAGCAGACGGTGAAGAACGATGAAAGTTTCTGTTTGGATTCCGTCCGTAGCGGTTAGAATTAACAAGAATCGAAATGAACGTCAGGGGCGGGCCTAGGGGTTTGATAGCGGTACCCCACAGAGCCTAGCCCGAGAATAACACCGACAGATCATAACTAAGACTAAGGAAGCACATCGTAGCACCGGAGCTCATTATCTGTCTGAAGGACGAACAGTGAACATCGGTATAGACTAAGAAAAAGTTGTTTGAACTGTGGAATACAAATCACTTATGAACCGCAAAATGTTAAGTGCACATAGTCGAGAAATAATTGTACACAATATAGTCCGTACAATATTTGTTGAGATAAAATTCGAAGTAAAGAATAAGCCAATAAACTTCTGTTATCGGAACTACTGTAACAATTTACCGCGACACGGGCGTGGTGAAGGCCGCGCCGCCAATGTCTTTCTACTTCGGGTGTCGAATGCGGTTAATTCCAAGATACTGACCCAAAGGTCTTGGAATAGAATAGAAAGTTTCATGAAGATGTAGGATATACTAGCGCAATAAAGAAACTTTTTATATTAATTTTTTGCATACCCCTGAAAATGCTTTGTGTGAAGAAGGCAACATAGAGCTCCTGTATCAAAAGGACAACGTTTAGTTCTAGATCACGTTGAATGGGAAAATAATTTCATCTTAAACGCGAAACTAATTTTTAAATCAAAAAGGGGACTATGAAGATAACGAGCGTTCAAATAAAAACGTGGTCAAGTTGGTTCTGAAAATTTGGACGTAGGGCGTAGCGTATAGCAAATGAATTTAACCGTCATCTGTCAAAGCGCTATATCGCCGCTATCAATTTGAATATTTTCGTTTTAAAAAGCGTTTAAAATGGTGTTTTCTCAAGAACAAAAAGTGTTTATCATAGAGTCCTACTTTAGAAATGGACGCAAGATTGATGGAATATGGAAGTATTCTATTGAGGAATGTTTCATAGAATTTCAAAATCAATTTCCCGACGTTGTTGAGTACAAAATTTTTCAAAGTGCAGTTCAGCGTTGTGTTAATGTTTTTCGTGAAACGGGCAGTGTAACAAGAAAAGAAGGAAGCGGCCGACCTAAAAAGCGGACTGAAGAATTAAAAGAAAATGTCCAGCAAATAATGGAAAATGCGCCAAGAACTTCTGTACGTGTTTTATCACAAATGGTGGGAGTATCAGTTGGTACCTGCCACACAGTGTTAAAAAAAGATTTGCGTTTGTTCTCCTATCGTTTAACTTGTCAGCAAGAACTTCATGAAGTTGATTTTCCGCGACGGGCTGTATTTTGTGAATGGTGAAACTACGGTGAACTTCATAATATCACCTTTTTTTCTGATGAAGCCTGGTTTCATTTAAGTGGTTACGTAAACTCACAGAATATGAGAATGTGGTCTTCTGAAAAAACAGATAACTTTTTTGTCGAGGGCCCTCTACACGCTCAAAAAATTGGAGTTTGGTGTGCTCTCAATCGAAGGAGGATTTATGGACCTATTTTTTTTAATGGTACTCTTACTGCGCAAAGGTATAGAGAAGAAATTATCGCTCCTTTTGTTAACCAGCTGGAAGAAAATGAAATTACAAACTTTTACTTTCAACAAAATGGCGCAAGGGCACAAACGGCAGGCGAGACGATGAATATGTTGAGGGAAGTTTTCCAAAATCGACTAATAAGTCTCAATGCTGAACATGAATTTCCACCGAGGTCATGTGATATTACGCCGTGTGATTTCTTTTTGTGGCTTTACCTTAAAAACACTATTTTTGAACTGCCTATTCCTGATTTAAACCATCTGCAGGCTCGACTTATAGACAAGATTCGTGAAATTAACAATACCCTGAGCATCTTAGAAAATGTCTTTAATTCTTTGAGGAACAGGTGTGAAAAGTGCTTGGAACAAGGAGGGGGACACTTTCAGCAGCTGCTTTAATTTATTGTTATAACAAGGAGGGGGACACTTTCCGCAGCTCCTTTAATTGTTTGTTATTGTTATCACGATTATTCTTTAAAATAAAGTTATATAGTCATTAACGTTATTGGAAATGAGGTTAAGTTGGTCGCTATAAGCTACTCCCTACGTCCAATGTGTCAGAGCCAACTTCGACCACGTTTTTATTTGAACGCTCGTTATAATGAACTACCAAAATTTAAAAAAAAAATGGCTAAAAATGAAACAAGCCAAATTTACCGTCATATTCTGTATTAATCATCGACAATACATCATATCACAATGTGAAAGCTGAAAAAAGCCCTACATCCGGTTGTCGATAGGATGGAAATAAACAGAGTTGTCCCAACAATATAGTATTTTAATCAATACCCGTCAGTGAAGCCGATCCAAAAATGACCTAAATGAAGGTTGTTTAGTTCATTGGAGGAAAACGGCAGCTGACCTTGAATTTGGCCTTAACCGTGACCTTGAATGTTAATTGAAGGTCAGCTTCATAATTTTAAAGGGACGCGCTACTTTTTTACCCTGGGAATGGATTCAACAGAAAATTTTACACCTGTCATTTTGAAGACGATTTTGACATCACAAGCCTAATCCTACTTGATTGCAGTTATGATTTTTTAAGAATCATTGATATATTGCCATAGACATCGGTTTTCCACAAAAACTTACTTCCTTATATTTTAGTAATACTAAGTGAATTATACTGCAAACATAAATATCTGAATTCAAAAATTAAATGCCTTTTTTTATTACTAAAGTGAATGTAATGTGCTATTTTTTATGTTTAATAAGGATCATTAATACACTGTCATAGACATCGCATTTCTACAAAAACTTACTTTCCTTCTATTTTAGTAATACTAAGTGAATTGTACTGCAAAGATAAATATTTGAATTTAAAAATTAAATGCCTTTTTTATTACTAAAGTGCGAGGAATGTGTTTTTTTATATTTTAATAAGAATCATTGATAAACTGCCATAGACATCACTTTTCTACAAAAACTTACTTTCCTTCTATTTTAGTAATACTAAGTGAATTGTGTTGCAGATAAATATTTAAATTTAAAATTAAATGCCTTTTTTATTACTAAAGTGAAAGGAATGTGTTTTTTTATGTTTTAATAAGAATCTATGATAAATTGCCATAGAAATCGTTTTTCTACAAAAACTTACTTTCCTTCTATTTTAGTAATACTAAGTGAATTGTATTGCAAAGGTAAATATTTGAATTCAAAAATTAAATGTCTCATTTATTACAAAAGTGAAAGGAACGTGTTGTTTTTTATGTTTTATTAAGAACCATTAAAAATATGTCATGCACCACAAAACAATGTCTACCTGTTAAATTAAACATCAAGTTTTTAAAATAAATTTTGTACGTAAAATTTTCTTACCGAATCCCCCACGTCCTTGAATTAATGTCCGGAAATTTTTCCTCAATCACGCATTTTTCTAGAAAATTATTAAAAAATGCGTTCCTTCGGAAAAATTTCCGGAAATAATTCAAGCACTAGGGAGATTATAAGTGAAAATTTTACATCCAGGTGTGATTTCAACTTTGACCTTGCGGTCAAGGACAAGGTCGCAACGAGTTCAAATTATTCGTCACTCCTGAAGCAACCTCGGAATAAGATGTTTGAGTCGATGGTATTTCTATCAAGTTACTCAATCATGACCTTGGATTTGGCCTTCAAGGTCATTTGAAGGTCGACTACAGAAATCGAGCTTGACGACAAATTAATGTTTTTAAGGAAATATCCACGTGTATCGATCAAAATGGAACAGGTGGTATTACTGGTAATTAGAAAACTTTACAAGTGGACTTCTGTGTCAAAAGTCATGTAATTATGAAACCCGAATGGAACATTTTTTTGAGTATAATTTCGAACTTTGAAATTACGTCTACGTTCAACCATTCTGGGCTACAAATGTGGATTAATGCCCTCGTACTGATTCTCCGCGATTTACCCTAGATATTCTTTTGATATTTGTCTCTGCAGCAAGCGTTGATTAAAATATTTTGAGTCAACAGAACACTTCAGGGTTAATAACATAAATAAAAACGTCGCTATTCCGCAGCGCTCACAATACAACTTTCACTGCAAACAGTATATTTTCCTTCCACATCTCGGTATCCCCGATGAAATATACGTTCCCTATGTGACATGCAAGCCAACACTTCTATCCTTACGTAAGCCGGAATAGAGACACACCACACCCATAAATCTCTATTATTTATAAAGGGAAAACTATAATATAACTCCTTAAATTCAGTAGAATAATCAAAATAAATTCTGGTTACGTGCCATCCATACGGCGACGAGAGAGGAGCGGATCGCGCCGCCGTATTTTCTTTAGTTTACTGGAGGATAATTTTGGGATGCGATCGGGCTCCGAAAAATACGACCGAGGAATAGCAATGAGACGGGGCCGCACAAATTGAGCGACCTGGCACCGTTATTACTTAATTTGTTTGGAACTAACCGTGAACGCGGCTCTATAGATAAGGAGATGGCGCTGTTATCGCCCGCTGTGTGATTTCTGCTCACGGCGGCCGCCTGATCGGGTCCAAATTGATTCGAATTTAACGGGATTTCGGCCGCTCCTGCCCAATGGCCGGCCGGTTCTGTTGTCCTGGTGACTCACAGGACGAAAACGTCACGTAAATACCAGGTGTCATATTTTAAAGGAAACACCTTAATATATTAGAAACCATTT
>NW_019416497.1:935261-1019521 GCF_000390285.2 Anoplophora glabripennis | reverse complement strand
GGGGGGGTGGATTAGAACTCTCCAACTTACCCTACTTGTCTTATATACAATAATAATAATACTCTTATTTATTGTTAATTTAATAAAACTCACAAATTAAAAGAAATGAAAATTGAGTTAAATTTTTACCAAAAAATTAAATGAGTTCTACGTCATGATAGCTCACGTACCTACTTCCATATACAAGCTTCTAAAGCTTCCGTACACAAGTTATCCAAAGGGGCAAGATAAACTCAAACTTTAAAACTTCCATACAAAATAGAAGTTTTCAGCTTTCATACAAGCTCGTAAAGCTTCCATACAGGCACTCTAAGGGAGCTACCAACACATAAACTTTAGTGCCTCAACCCAGCATTCAAAGACAGTTATAAAGACATAAGAGTACCATACCCGACAATGCCCCTTAACACAAAGTGCTTAGTGCAAAAGAAGATTAAGTCAGAAACCATACATAAATAATCATCGATGAAGGAACAGCGACAGCATCGACATCCGGTAACCTAAGAGTCCGTTGAGGTTGGCGGGAAGAGGAAAACGTCTGTATATCAGCACCGCAGGGAGACCATTGCTCAAGCCGATACAAGTATGGGGGTGCACGGCCACCTTTATACGCCAAGGGATAACCCGACCAAACACATTTCCACTCCAATACAATAATTATACCAGCCAATGGTACATATATTGGAAATTATGACTGTTTGTAATTTCATGTACCTAGTATTTGTAATATAATTTTATTCGAAAAACGGAACATTTTCGAACAAAACGCAAAATTTTTACGCCAATGCCTTTTTCGGAATTTTCATGATACATTCTATTCAAAACCTAGGAATAAATGCTATGGACTCTGTTTATAAACTGACAATGAGTTCTAAATTTATCTTGCATTAAGTATGAAAACGAGTCACAATATTTTTGGCGTGGGAGCTTTTCCTAATTTTTTTATTTTGACGTTATTGTTTCGGTATCGAGTGATTCGTTTGATTCAGTTGGTTACATATTATATGCTACAAAACTTTATTTTATTAAATACAAGATAACATGTATTCTAGTTTTTTAACAAACAATTCTCCCATGTGATTTACCATATCTTGGTACCTACATGATCAGTTAAAAAACAATGAGAAAATTATAAATTTTACTTACGATATTTAGTAGATTTGATAACTCAAAGAGTGGCATATGTTCTTACCTGAAAACAAAAGAAAAAAAAAACATGTTAAGATCATATCACAAAATGATATTTCGCACATAATAGATACAAAACATTTTCACATCAATATGAGATTGAGGTGTGGATTTTATCGGTAATTAATTATACCAACTTTATAGTTATTGAAAACGTTAGTCTTCTTTACATAGAAGAAAAAATGTAATTAATATAATGTTCTTATATTTACATAAACTTACGGGTTATAAATGAAAACATTCCAGAAAACACATTACAATTAATTAACTAAAGAATTTTAACGATTGTGTCTTTTAACTCATTAATTTTACTTAAGTGAGTATATGCTGCGTACACAAATGCTTCTTTATTTCCAATTTCTATTTAAACTTGGGAATAACAAAAAGGTCTACGATGCACGTAAGCGTTTTAACTACACATAAAACGTTCTTTAAAGCTACCAGAAATATTTCTTTGATAAAGGGTTTTACTTTTTAATGGCCCAAATATTAATTTTTCTTTGGTATTTTGTAAGTGAACCTTTAGTTATGAATAAAAGGTACACTATTTCTGTATTTCACCTTAAGGGCCAAAGTTTATAAATTATATAGATGTTTTTATTCATAAGGAGGGTTGTCATTTCATTGTCGTTTATGCGTGAATGAATGTGTTCGACACTTTGCTTGGTCGAGTGGATGGTACTTGTTTTTATGGCAGTCAGTAGTATTATGTATTGTGAGCATAGAACGGCACACAGCTTCTTGATCACAGATTTATCCTATTTCTGCTACTACAACGCGTATTACCGCTTACGTGCATAACGTAGATTATTACTATTTATTTGATTGTCGTCACAAAGTTGCCGATGTCTAATAACAATAATATGCATGTTCTAATATTTATCCACTGATATTTCAATTTATACATATTTTGTTTTCTTTGAATTTTTCACAAGCAAGTTTTAAAATAAAGAAAATGCGCTTAACGTCTATTTAATGTTACTTTGAGATATTTTTCTACTAATTGACTCAGAACTAATGGTTGGTTCTGATTGCAGGAAAACGGAAATAATAAACGGGGATCTTTATGACACGATAATATAACTGTTTGACTTAAAATTCCATCTTGGTAAATTTACCGCCCTGCGACATCATCAAAGTTATTTTTTAAAATTTTATTTTAGTATATTTTAACATCACGTGAAAGTTTTTTTTCCATTTTTTGCTAAAAGTTTTTTGATATCTCTTCAAATTTAAAGGATATAAGACGGTATGTGTAGAGAAATTAAACATTGGCGGATTTGCAACACCAAGTCTGTCTGGGTTTTCGTAGAAAACAAGATACTGTCAATATTTATATTCATTACTGACATAGTAATTATTTTTTTGTAAATTTACTACTCAATGAAGCAGTAAATATGATTTTTAGGGAAGCTCGCTATGATTCGAGAGTAGCAGCATGGTTTTGTCTCTAATGATAACCAGTGTGACGTCACTGGCGACAATTCTATACAGTAGTTGTATTAACATATCCAATCAATTCACAAAAATAAATACTCTTAACCTTTTTTAAGGAAACCGGTAGTTTTACTGTAATAGTAGTATTACAGCTTTCATGGTCCTTGCTGATATTTCAGTGTTGTTCTCGGCTAGGTTCTGTGGGGGCGGATCCGCTATTAGAACTCCTAGGCTCGCTCTGATATTCATTTCGGTTTTTGTTAGTTCTAAACCGCTTTTCCGACAATGGCGATTCTTCTCTGAGGGAGTGACCTTTGTAGCTGGTTACATCCAATGCTTCCAAACGTTTCGCCGTTCTTCGTTGTAGATATCTTTAATTTTACTGTAAATTTATATTGACTGGAATCATGGCCCACGCAGTGCGAGAAAATAATTTTTGAATGAATTAATTTTGGAATGGAATCTGATTACAATAATAACGCGTCATTTGAACTACATATTGAGCAGAAATCTTATTAATTTTATGCGTTAATAGACGATCATAATTCATAACTCAAGACAAGTTTGAAGGTAATTAGTTCACTGATTTCTTAGTTACAGATTACTGTACAACATAAGTATTTTCTTTTAATTTCAAATTAAACACCTTGTAACTAGCAAGCGAAGCACCTTTGTACAAAGAGCAATCTTATTTCGGTTTTCAGATTAGTTGATTGTGACATTTGGTTGCGATGTCAGTGGCATCATTAAGAAATTTTGAGACAATATCACTATGTTAAATATGCTTAAATAAACACACCAGTGTTTCTTGCAAGTGAAATATAGACCATAGCTTATACCTGCATCATTAATATAGCTTTTATAGTGGTCTCTAATTTTGTCTATAGTTATCAACAAATTTGTTTCCACTTAGTGTCAGATTCTTACTTTGCTCAATGCACGTGATGTAACAATCGATGGCTTCGGAGTAATGACAATTTAGCATATACTTCCATCATAATGATTGACAGTGTTCACTATCATCCACATAGATGGGAACATTACAGACGGCCACTAAAAGAAAATGTCATATAATAAAATTATCCAGTCAGGTAGCTGTAAGAGTTGATTTCTTTCTATGTATTTGACTTTCAACATATATTTTACACTGATGGGTGCTCCACCTTAATAAATAAAAACATAAATTGACAAATTTATTACTACTTGAATTAGATTTCTTTTTTAATGTATCCCGCATCAATGAGTGAGATGAACTGACATCGACGTATTGTTTATGCACTGGAGTGTCAAACTCTAGTTATAATATTGCCTTCCAAAGTTGTCACAACCATTTTGTCAACGGTGACAATTACTTATAATGATTCATCATTTCGTATCTACTATGTAAGAAATTTATTTCCCATTGTAACTTGCCCCAGCCAATCATGTGAACGTAATACAATTTTATTTGCTCAGTTAACAAGTAAACGAAAATTGCTCACTTGTATGATCCAAAGCAGTGGACTTTTAATTTTTAAGGGTAAGGTAACATTTTTTCCGTTATAATTTTAGTGTATCAAGAGTCTCTAGACTTTAGGTAGATATTATATGCACATAAAGAATTTTTATAAAATTATTTTTAGAAACGTTTTCTTCACTTGTGTTGCCAAGACGTCTATCTCTATAGGGTTGTCTCTGTACGTATATTTGTGTGCAAATAATTAACCATCGATGTCGTCATATTATTTTTGACTTACATTACCCAAATGCTTTGGATATAGTCTTTATTATGATAATTTACGGATATATGAAGTCTCTAAAGTTATTATAATATATTAAATCGCTTCCCACAACATGTTATGTTGATTTTTTCCGTATATGGCTGATTTGGCGTTTCTGATGCATTATACTTTATCATTAATGAGATAAGGATAAGAGTTTATTTATCTGGAAGTACAAACTTTAATTCCAGCGATTAGAATTGACGAATTAAGAGATAAAAGGCTATTTCGGACTACTGGTTTTGCTTCCCATAGAATTTTCTACAAAGTTTACAAGAGGATTAAGTAATAATATTTGAAAATATAATAATTATTATTAGTTTTCATGCATCTTAATGATAACTTATAGTCCTCTCAACAATATTTTTTAATATATTTGTATTTAATTTTGTTATGCGTGATTGAACAGGATGAGGATTTATTGTTGTGTATGGAGATTAATTAATAATACTTAAAAAAGATTCTAGTAAAATATTTTTGTGAAATTATATTTAAAAAAGTTATACAAGGTGTATTAAACAAGAACAAGATTCCTTGTCCAAAAATAAGACAAATATTTCCTATAAATTTGGTTTCTTTTTTGCTTTTTTTCTGAGATAAAGGTCTTAATTTGTTTTGTTTGTTTTTTAAAAATATCTTCAGTAGAAATTTGAGTGTTGTGTTGAAATCGTATTTATTTAAGCACTACATAAACAGTTTTAGTGAATTAGATATTTCTATTTTGTGAGAAAAATATGAATTCGATTGATTTTTTTGCCTTTTGATGGTACATTTACATTCATAATAAAAGATTATAAAAATTGTTTAGGAAAAAATCGAAAAAATATTGAACATTAAATCTCAGAAACGAAGAAAGAATGGATCTATATTGATAAAAACTTTTTGTCGCATTTTTCGAAGAGAAATATTTTTTGAAACACCATGAGTCAGGATTTCTTAGGAAGGAAATATTCAATTTTCACAACACGCATGAGTGAGCTGACCAGAATCCACATACTGTTGCTGAAGTTAGATCAATAAACCTTAGATAAAATATCTGATTGACACTCTAGAGTCAAATCAATAGGACTTGCTGTTTTGTCTAATTAATTGGTCCTATACCTTTTCCAGAGAGGTGTTACCACCATTATTCGAAGATGTGCCACTAGATTTCAAGCGTGGTGTGTAGTTCATGCACGACGGTACTCCTCATTTCTCATTATCGGTTCAGGAATGTTTGGAACAAAGTTGAATAGGACATGGTGGGCCGGCTCAATGGCCACCAGGTATACCAAAGTTACAAAACAATCTCACAAACAAATGAAATCACAAATTTTATGCACAGGTTCTTAGTCTGATAAAAGAATTTTGTGTATTTTTTGCATGGAAATTGTAAAATGTGCCGTTCATTTCGCATAGTGTTGCAATATGTTCTACCCTGAAAGTCTAAACGATGAAATGCCATTCAAATGTACAGTTTACCATATGTGCCCTGTGGGAAAATTAATGGATTTTATTTTTAAAATGAACTTTCAACAATGGAGAAAATTTACAGTGCAATCGCAGAAGACCAAGATAGGTCGAAACGAAAATTTATTATCTTGACGAAGCATGGATAATAGGACATACGCTATCCAAGGCTTGGCAAGATTTAAATGTTAATGCATTTTTCCAACAATTTGGATAATTGTTTACATGTATTTGAGTCGCAATGAATAGGAGATTATCAAGGATATGGACAGTGGGATATTTGTAGAATTATTCATTACTTTGCATTATTTTGACTACGCCGAACCTGGTACAGTGATTATCGTGGATAATGCGCCTCATCACAGTAGGCGAAAATATGTTAACTCTATAATTATTAGCAATTGCACAAAAAAATAAAGCAAAACGCTTGAAATACCTAGTGGATGAAATGACTAAAGCTCGCGGTGTTACAATTCTTTTATTGCCACCATACCATTGTGAGCTGAATCCTATTGGGAATCCCAACTAATCTGGACCGATATAAAACTTATTTAGCACGAAACAGCAACTTTTAAATTAGCAGTTGTAACTTCTGCAGGAGGTGATGAATCTCATTCCCCGCACGCTTTGCACGACGCATGGATACACATGTTAAGAATGAATCACTGCCTACTATTTTAGGATTCTAGTACAGATCGCCAAACCTGTATATGCTGGACTTTTGGGATTATCTTAAAAGTTTGACTTATACAGAATTAGTTGCAATCCTTCTTGGGCTTATGAACACGAATTGTGGCAAAGAAATGGGAAAATTGTAATCTCCTCAAGGAAAATCATGTCATGGTAAGTTCCTCTATAAATAGCTCGATTAGAAGATGTCAAAAGTGTATCGATGCGGATAGAACTTCATTTTGAACCATAATTGTTGTAGGACTCGTAACTTAATTACTTACTAATTTGCTAATGTTATTTTATTATTTAGTTTGATATTTTTTCCAGAAATAAAATTATTTCTACAAAAAACTGTCAGGAGCGTATTCTTGGGAAAAGTTGGCAACCGCTTTAGTAGTTAATATTTCATCAAAAGACTTAATTTATTACAAAAATTCAGTAAATCGTAAATACAAGCCCAAATATCTCCTAAACGGCTGCTATGTTAGGAGCTGTTTTAAAAGAACAGAACTAAATAAACAAATAAGTGAATAACTGGGCTTAGTTCTTAATAAATGATTGGTTGTATTTCATAGCGTTATTATTTTATGTAGATTCAGCTGACGGTGTGATTCTGGGTTCCTGCGGTAGAGACGAGAGTCTTATTTCAGCAGTGTAGTGAATACGTTCGCAGCGATTACTTATTAAAATCCTACTAATTAAAGTACGTCATTAGGGCAGATCTGTCTCTATAAATAAGGTGTTATTATTATTATTGTTATTGTGTTACTACTGAATGAATGACTGGTGACGAGAGTGGATGGTAAGGCCGAGAGGTAGTCGTGGCCCAGGGGCGCCGTATCCGGGGGCTGAGCCGAGTGATACGAGAATGAATGGTGAGGCCGAGGGCATTAGCCAAGGGGCGCCGTATCCAGGGGCTGAGCCGAGAGATACGAGGATGAAAGAAGTGAGCGTATATGTGTGTAGTTTTGATTACAGGTGTTCCAGATGCATGCACAACCTACATTGGGATGCTTATTCAAGTGACCACCAGATAGGACAGCGACGGACGGGGCGGGGCGCCCCCGGTGAGTGTAAACCATAATTAGTTACGTATTAAGAACATACAGCAGTACTTGTTTGTTACATATCACGAGTGATTGCCAGGAACCCTGATCACATCTCATCTGCCCATTGTTGCCTCTTGACAGTCTGACTACATGTTTACGTACTACACCCGTAAGGTAATNTCGAGGGACCGCCAGATAGGACAGCGAGGGACGGGGCGGGGCGCCCCCGGTGAGTGTAAACCATAATTAGTTACGTATTAAGAACATACAGCAGTACTTGTTTGTTACATATCACGAGTGATTGCCAGGAACCCTGATCACATCTCATCTGCCCATTGTTGCCTCTTGACAGTCTGACTACATGTTTACGTACTACACCCGTAAGGTAATCTAATCATTACTTGTAAATAAGCTCCACTTGAAAACATACACCTAACAGCTACTATTAAAAAAGCACCAATAAATATTTTTCATTCATTTAACGTAACAGTACCTGAATTTAACATTATTTCTACAAAAAAAAAACGCCAATGGCGAAAATGGGATGGCACTTTCAGTAGCACGCCACTGGTTAAAGACAGAAGGTCAATATTACATTCAATAAAGGTCTAATTAAGTGAATACGTTGTAGTAATTCTCATTCGATACCGTTAGCGCATTCTAAAGATGTCATAAAATATAATTTATTTGTAAACTTTAACACCCCGTATCTCGAATACCACGTCCCGCACAGGAAAAAAGTTTATAGATCAAACTTTACTTATTTTTTGATAATGAATCTATTTCTGCAGTTTCTGTATTTGAACTGAAATCACCCTGTATAAATGGAGAAAAGTTCATTTCAGTTAGCTATTTACTGAAATAAATTAGTCATGATGCAGTCTCATAAATCACACTTCAGTATCAGTAAGGTCTTATCGTCACAACTTCAATGGTTGCCCACCGAACAGGAAAATATATAAAAAAAACATAATACTTCCAGTGAATGGGATCTTTTGAAATGTCTGCGTTAGTCACTAGGTCAGCACAAAAAGAATGCCATCCAATTAAAGTGGATCTGTGGAATAATTAATATCATTATTTATAACTTTTACGATCGGCTTCGGTTTCGATTTTTATACGTCGGCAGCCGCCAGGCCGGCCTTCTTGTCTAATTAGTACGCAGTATGCCTCGCTATAAATGTTGGCGTTCGAAGATATGACCGAAACTAGCTCTCAAGCAATTATAAAAGACGTTATTCTGTAACTTAAGTAACCGTAAATAATTGAGAAGCGTCGATTGATATCAACACCAAAATCAATCTGGCATGGCGTATTGTGATTTTTTTAATCTTTTAAGGATTAAATAAAAAAAATAGCAGAACTAAATCGTAATTAAAAGGTCATTTAGTTATTATAAACAATTCTCCGGTTGAAGTTTTTATTTTCTTATAAAATATCAAGTGCACCACTAAATTCCGATGATGAATAAAACAATTTAGTACTGTTCCATATACTTGAATTGATTTAATACAGAATCTTCATTGGCCTCTTCTTTTATCCAGCATTACTTTTAGTATGCAAGGATATTTAACATTTAACGTCATAGAAAGATATCTACATGATAACATAAATATGAAATATGAATGAAAAATATCTTCATATTTTAAGAGATTATACGAACTTGTAAAAGTTTTTCTACGTAATTTCAAACTCACCGAATAATGCCAATTAAAATTAAAGTTAAAAAGATACAAATAAAATGTTATTTTTGCGCCACATCCTGAAAGTAATCATGATTAGCTAATTAATCAATAATAATCTTATACCGTCAAAATAAATCTAGCCAAAACCAAGCAGAAACGAAAACTGAATTTCCTTCATTTATTAAATTAAGGAAGAGATGAACGCTTTATAGTACAGTCATTGAAGCTGAAAATCAGCTGTAACCTCCGAATTCTTTGAAACTGCATGGATTTGCATGAAAATTTAGAATAAGGCTCATCTTAGGCTCAAGTTCAGAAGTGACATAAGCCCGATTGACGCTTTTTGTGTTTTTTTTGGGGAAAAAAATACCCCTAAGTGAAAAAAAAAATGAAAAAATTAAGTTTTAATGATAAATTATATTGATTTTATTGATAAAACAACTTGTTTAAGCACAAAGATTAAATAATGTTCCATGTTCCCGAACATGTTTTATGATATATTTGATCTTTTCGACCCTTTATTTAACCCTTAAAAACTACCCCTATGCAAAAAATAATGATAAAAAATTACTTTTTAAAGATTTGGAATGATTAAATCGTGCAATTATTTAAAGTAAAAGTTACCTTATAGCTAATAAAATAATTTTTCCCTTTCAACCCCTAAAAACCACCCCTGTATTGATAAAGATGATAAAACATTACTTTTTAAAAGCTTGGAATGCTTTAACGGTGCAATTATTTAAAATAAAAATTCCCTCATTGCTTATGAAAGAATTTGTATCTCATAACACTTTTCAACCCTTATAAATCACCCCTGTGCTAAAAAAATGATAAAAAATTACGTTTTAAATCTTGGAATGCTATAATTGTGCAATAATTTAAAATAAAAATTCTCTTATATTGTTTATGAAAGAATATTTTATTTTTGCCATTTTCAACTCTTATAAACTACCCATTTACCAATAATGTAAAATATTTTTATTATAATCTATTTTTAAAGATAATCAATCATAAAAAAAATTGCTACGCTGCATATAAATAATCACACTAAATTTTTTTACTTATTTTATTTGTATAATAATATTTTATTTATATACATAATATACCTATAATAATGAGAAAGCCTATTTTTCTCCGAAAAAATGTCATTGGTTTTTTTACCATAACTCGGTTAATTTTGAAACTACACTATCCTACAAAAAAGCATTTTAAAGATAATTTCAAGAGCTGCGTAAGATCGTTTGCATATAAAACCTTTTAAGTCCTTTGTTTTTTTTAAGGGAAAGGATCAAAGGGCTCGAGACAGATAGTTTTTTCACTAAAATGGATACTTTAAGCGGTGATATCCTTTATTTTTTATGCTATAGAAATAAAAAAACAAAATATTTGTTGAAAAAAAAGCTACATTTTTGTTGTCTATCATTTTTTACGTATCTTTCATAGTTTCAGAGTTATTATATAAATAAGGTATTTTTTTTTTGAATAATAAAAAATACGTTTTCAACTTTTACCGTACATTATTAAAAAAATACGCATTCTAAACCGGTCTAACTTCAGGATCGTATTTAAAATACTAAAACAAAACTAATTGTAAAGGGTCTAGGATTAATTTTAATTCTTATGGAAATGGTACAGCGTTTACTGCTCATTTTTCCTTAAAAAATATGAGCAACCCATCTGTTTTGACGATAACTCCTTCAATTTTGCTCTAATTAACTTTTATAAGTGCTCATTTTGAAGGTCTTTTTGAGTACTACAAAAAACTCCAGGAGCGTTATACACGTAAAATTAATCCTTTTTCCGTTATTTGACGTTGAATACATCGATTCGAATATTCTCCCAAAACAAGTCCCCTTCCACTAATCATATTTCGCTTTGTATAGGACGTACAACACTTTTTAAAAAACGATTTTCTTTGTTTATTTATAAGCACATTTTTATTCATTCCACTTTTTTTAAATAAAATGCGTAGTTTTTGAGTTATTCGCAAAAAATACTTTGAAAAAGTGTTTTTTCACTCAAAATTCCAAATTTTCAATCGTGAATAACTAAAAAACTATTGATTTCTCGAAAAAATTCTTCGAATATTTTTTGCTCAAAATTTGGTTCTCTATCGATTTCCATTGTTATTTTTGAAAGATACATTTCCATCCCAGAGAAGGGTGTCAACCCCCAATAGGGTGGAAGCGTCAATCGGCGATATGTCACTAATGTTCATTGACCTTTTCTCTAACTATCTGCCAAATTTCAAGTCGATCGGTTAAGTTTCAAAGAATTCGGAGGTGAAAAGCTTCAATGACTGTACTATTAAACATCATGACTAGATTCTGAGATATGCTAATATTAACATTTATAAAACTATCTGTCCAAAATTAATGTTCTAAACACAATATATGCTATTTCCGAAAGATATATCCTTTTCCTCTCGATATAGAGTGAATTATACAGTATGTTCACTGTTAGTGTAGAAAAAATTTTCATTTTACGAGAAAAAGGCAATAAAGGCATTATTGATTAAAATTTTTGATTGACTTTAAAAGGCGGTTACATGGAGAACTTTCATCTTGCATGTACAGGGTGATCAGAAAGTCGGTAAATTAATATAAAAATCGTTCAAGAATAAACTACCTTTGTTTTTAACAATACAGAAATATGTTATTAAGGAAAGTTGCTTAGAGTTGAAATTTATATTATAATTTCAATTTGTGTATGAATCGGCTTACTTTGATATAAATGGACAGCAATTAGTATTGTAACATTCACTATTTATTTAGTGTGAATATCACAATTTATTTTAACTATAAGTCAACAATTAAACAACTTCTTGAGACCTTAGCATCGAATTCAACTTTGTTGTTACTATTAGTTAGTTTTGTTTCCACCTGTATATTGCTGTTTTGTTGCTACATCTTTTAAATCTTTGTCATACCCTGCAATTAGTTATAAAACCCCAATGTAACAAACTGTGTGCAACAATTGTTTACTATTTACCTGTATAAACATGGAGAAACTCTGTTGTACGAATTGTAATAGTTCTGTGATAATGTGATTTTAACTGTACTATCTTTTATTTGTATTATTTTCTTTTAATATTGTTATTTGTAAATCGAATCTGGAGTACCAACAATTAGGTTACTTGGTTGTCATACATTGTAGGTTATTGAATTTGTTCTGTTACCATCGACCCAAGGACACACAGAGTAGATTGGATAGTTTGTGGTAGGGCATAGAACATAGCCAGTGTTAGAATACGTTCGAGGTGATTAAATAGCAGTTGCCCAGTCTGAAATGTATTTCGTTCGACCGGCCAATCACATTGATTGAGTGTTTTTTTCTTAGAATTGAATCAATAAAACGACTGCCGGACCTCTTTCATTTTGTACTGGTACAAGCAAATAGCTCGCGAGTGATTACAATAAAATCGAGTATTTTACTTAATTTAATCACCAAGTGAAACGAAAATATACACCGAAGGTAACTAATTAAATGTTAAATTTTAGTTTTCTTTAAATTTGATCCAGTAAATTCCAACCTAGTTAACTATTAGAATTTTATTGTGTGTTTTGTAAAACCTTCGATGCTGTGCAACCACGTGCTAATTGAATTTTGTTTCTTCTATTTTCTCTCACCAGAGCTTACCAGAAAATTTAAAGTAATTTGAAAATTTTAAAATTTAAAAGCAGCTTTCAGAAAAGTTTTTTAGAATTTTGCATAAAAGTTAAGAACAGTAGTCCTTATTTAAGTTTTAAAGACCTATAAGGTTTTTCGTATTTTGATAAAGCCTCAAGTCAAGTTGGGCGAATGTAGAAAAATTCGTCGTAACTAGTCTATTAGATCGAAATTACGATCATTTAGTGAAGGTTAAGTAGCTAAAGTTTTGGTAGTCAACTTTAGAACAAACATTCAAATATTTTGGTAAACCTGGAAGGGAATAGGTCACCACCTTGAGCTCCAGATTCGAGACTGCGGTCCAGGACACCAGGACATCAGAGACCCGTATCCTGCCGAACACCTGGCGAATCTTGAGAAATATACCAGTGAAATTTTTTGTGTGCCTTTTATTTTATTTTCTCCAATCCCGAACTACAGGGAGAGGAAACGTTAGGGGGTTGTTTGCTTATTTTTTGTGTAGGTTGGCGCCCTTTTAATATCTTTTATCTTCCCCTTAACGTTCTCCTCAAACTGATAAATATACATATATGTTGTAAATCAATTATTAGAACCGACTCACTGCCCATTGCCGCCGCTATTGAGAGCTGCCGTTCGCACTTTATAGTTTGAACCCAGAAAAAACGTTATAGTATATTGGGCAATAAGTGGTAAGACAACTTACCGCACTTTTTGCACAATATTACTAGTATTACACTATTATTGTTCATTTTACGAGAAAAAGACCAAGTATATTCTTACACAAATTAAAATTATAAATTTCGATTCTAAGAAACTTTCCTACATTTCTGTAGTGTTAAAAACAAAGGCAGTTTATTCTTGAACGATTTTAATATCAGTTTTCTGATTACCCTGTACATGTGCAAGATAAAAGTTCTCCATGCTAACCGCATTTTAAAGACAAGCAAAAATTTTAATCAGGAATGCCTTTTTCTCGTAAAATGTAAAGTAAAAATATATTCCCTCTTTTCCGCTCTAACCATGGACATACCGTATAAGATACAACACCGACATTGTGACAGTTTCAAATCTGATTTCTTTAGTCGAAATAAATAAAAAAAAACAAAGAGAAACATTTTTTTTCTAAACAACTCCTTATGGATTTATGACATATTTTTAAATATTGCAAGTGATCAGTTACTTAAAAACCATTGAAGTTTAGACTTCTAAAAGTTGTTTGACGGTATGATCTTCCTTTACTTCCAAGCAAAATTTTTGTGTTGTGCTTCCTGAAGTTTTTTCGTAGAATGAACCATTCGTTAGTAAACGTCCAAAAACCGCTATAAAATTAAAAGCATTTTCAACAGAGGAATATAGATGAAAATCAGAATAATTTAATGTCATTAACATTTGAATTTGTTTGATTATTCAGAAATATTCAACTTTTATTTTTTTTATTTATTAATTTGTTTGTTCATGATGACTTTTGAACTTCTACGAAAAAAGCGCAAAGGTACAATCGTTTTGATTGAAAATGGTTCGCTTAGAAAAGAAGTATTTCTTATCTCTTTTATCTCTTCTCATAAGTAATTTGCCAATTGGAATTAAGGATCATATAGAACCCTTAGGAATTGGTTTAGAAAAAAATTACTCTTCCTTTTCTATTTGTTTTGATGACATGATTAAACCTGTCGCTATTGCACCCTGTATATTGTCTCTTTCCTTTTCTAAATTGGCTTTCTTAAATATACTGCTTTATAAACAATTCAAACTTTCTCACGTTTAAGGTTATTCATTCTGATGCAGCGAAAACGCCAGACACCAACTTCCTTCCAAGCGAGAGTGAGACGGAAACAAACAAAGGTGACTTTTTTAGCGGCGTTATTATAAATAATAAAGCAATAAATTTAATTACAAGTCCTCGCAACACGGATACCATTATATCAGATTCACGAAGAGTTCCTCTTCTTTTTCTCATCGCTGTCGTCCGCTTATTAATTGAACATCCTTGAATAATGCTGAACCGTTTACCTTACATAATAATGAGTAAAAATCACGCTGTACGCGAATTAGAGAGTAATTTCCATTTCAGTGGCATTGAACAGAACCTTTGCGTTCTTTGCGCTAATGTCAATACACAAGTCGAATACTATCTTGTTTAGAAACCTTGGAGTTTTTTTTTAATTTGGGCTTGGATTATAAATCTTACTCCTAATAACAATGATAGGTTAGCAGAGTTACTACAATAATGAATTGGAGCTTGTACTGGATGTTTTCAAAAACGAATTGAATATGAAGTCATGAAACCGACAATGAAAGTGATATAGTAGTAAAAAGTAATAACTCCAAAAATTATAGAAACAAACAGCGAATTTTGGCTTTATTTTGACTTCACGAAACTCTCATTAAGTTGTGTCTCACTCTTAATGCAATGACCTGTACAACAATAACTAATAACAATGACAAAAATGTGAATTATTCTCCAGATGAGACTTTGAAAAAAAAATTTCATTCAAATTCACTCAATTTTACTCAATAATTTATGTCCACGCCCGATTGAGTGAAATTTTCACTCAATTAGTATGAGTACAACCAAAATTTTATGAGTGAAACTATTGCAACAGAATTGCGTGAATTTTATTTACTCAAATTCGAGTTTCTGCTAACTATCAAGTGAGTGACTTTTGAGTCTATTCTGAGTATGTAAAACCAATTAAGAGTTGATTTATTTTCCATTAAATTTAACAATTATTGAGTAAAATTTCCAAGGGGGGCTTCTATATCTGGAGTGGTTTTGCACCACTTTATATTCTCTTCAAATTTCAATATAAATATGATTGTATTAAAGTCATAAACTACCAAGCTGCCACAGTGGTTTCTATGCTTTAGAGACAATATTTTAGGTCTCGATTAAGGGAATTGGTTAAATAATCGGACGAATAGATTGCCATAACCTATATAGTACGTTATAGATACGTAAGTACAGGCAACAATTTAACAATCCATTTATTTAACCAAATATTAATCGAGACTCAATATATTATTGTTTTAATTATTGTAATCAAATCCCTACATTTAAACATAATTTTCACCAAATTAACCGAATTAACGGACACTACGTCCAGCACTACACGCCATACACCACGCTACGAGATGACCTAATAGGGATGATGGTAATAGGCAAAGACAACGCACGACAACCATAAAATGGGATGGGCTCACTCAATAATGAGGACAGTGTACCAAATACGAGTTTATCTGCAGAATTTATATAAAGGATACCTATATTTAAGTGAAAGTACTCAGTTTTAGTTTAAATATCTCAAATAAGTAAAATTATCAAAAGGCTCAATATTGAGTGAAAATGTACTCAATAATTTCACTCAATGGATTCACACCGTATTCACTCACACCGATTTTTTTACAGCGTACGTCCGATTTGTGAAATAGGGACTAAACAAACATTTTTTCTTGGATCTTCTACTTGTTACACAAATTGGCCGAAACCTGCTCGCAAGATGGGTTCTCGAGATGAGGGGTATTTTGACGGACAGAAATTCGCAAGAGAACTGATGTGTGTCGGCCTTGGAATATTTTAAAATTAAACAATAGGCAATTTTGAATATTTGGGACGCATTGTGGGATTTGCCAGTACTAAAATTCAATGATTGTCCAATAAAATGAATGATTTAAATAAGAGATGTCTAAATATGTTCTCAAACTAGTTTTCAAATAACTTCTATAATTCAATTTCGATATAGTACTATCTTTTTTAGAAAAACAGAAACTTTTCTGGAGAAGTCCGAATTTATTTTTTATACAGTGGATAAACTAGCAGCATCACCATTTTATTTGAAAAGGTCGTCTCATTTAATCACCATTATTAGTAGATATTAATTTATGTATCAAAATTGGCTCCAAATATAATTTTTTTTTCATATCATGTGAGGTATACCTATATACATACGTGAAAGCAATTTTAGAGTAGATTATACTAATAAAGAATATAAATAAAATGTTAAATAATAGTGGATCTTAAAAAATCACGGGTTTATTTACCTACCTCGAGTTTCTTGGGATCAACAGTCGCATTAACTTTTTTATTAATATTATTCGAAATTAACTTGCGTTAATTAGTGAACAATAAAAAAGGTAATAGCAACATTGAATGAAATTAGATTTAATTTATTTAACTGATTAATTCTTATAAATTTTTATAACCGTTTAAGAGTCGATGCCTTTTTAAATAGAAGGCCAAAGATAAAAACATTGAAACATCGAAATCTAGAAACACTTCCAACGAAATATACCATTCGAATGGCGGCATTAAAGTCGCATAAAGTTGTGTCCTCCATTCTGCCATATATCCTGATACATTTATTGAAAAATATTGCTCTTATTGGAAAGTGGTGAGCATATCTTAATACGATTGAAATAAGCTATTGCGCATAAAACTGATATTTATTATATTTGCGGTGGCATAACGTTTTTTTCCATTGACATTTATTAAGTTATGAATTTCAGACATCGCACAAGATGATTTTGAGGTTAAGATATAAGGTAAAGACGCAAAGAGCAAACAAATGGAAACTGTAGAAAATGGTTAGATTTTGAACTTACTAGTTGACTACTAAAAGCAACAATTCGCTGCAAATGTCGCAAATTCTAAAGTGTTTTGGTTTTCAAAAAAAATCTGGATAGTCTGAATCGTTTAGAAATTTGTTTATTGCGTATATAGTTCTCCGCAAATTCCAGACTGTTAGAAAACCAGAACTACAGTACAAATGAAGGAATTGGAATCAAATTTGGTATACAGAATATTTGCCACATTGTCAATTGTTCATCATGATGAATAATAAAAAAACGTTTGTATTTTACGAGGGCATACCAGTAGTACCAATTATACAGGGTGTATCTAAATAACACCGAAAAAATTCAAGGGGCGATTCTCTGATGAAAATTAATAGGGGTCTTTGGTATAAAATTTTTTGAAAAAACCCTTCCTTGAAAAGTTACGCCCCTCCTAAAATTACAAAAAAAAATTGTTTTTCTTTTTTATCTTCCACGTACATCAAGCTAAAGAAACCAAACTTGGTGAACATTATCTGTCAATAAAACTACACTTTTTGAATTTTTTTCAACCCTGAACTATTTTTGTAAGGGGTTGAAATAATCAACCCCTATGACATTTTTTCTTATAATTTTTTTTTCGATAAAATTTTTTCCTTTTAAAAAATATGTCTAAAAAACCCCATTCATTTACTAACTTTTTGATCTCTTCAAGTTTCTTCGAAAAGTTAAGGATTTATGACAAAAAAAAATAAATGTATTGTAATGTATTTTTAAAAAGATGAGCTGTTTAACGCGAGTGTATTTTGCCGAAAGATCTAGTGGCCTGTTCTTTACAATGGAATCCGTAGAAACAAATGTCAATGTCATTTATTGTCATATTAAATAACATTTTATTAAAAAACACTCAACCAAATAGTTGACCTATGATTCTACTAGGCTAAGAAGTTTGGAACTTAGACTAAAAGTGAACAAATGATGAATAATGTTATAACAGTAACAAAAAATAAAAATCTGTCGGATATTGACAATACAATCTACAAAAAATGTTGAAAATGATTGCCTTCAGCTTCAATACAAGCATCTACTCTTGTTCTCATAGAATTGCGTATGCGTTCAAATATTCCTGGTGAATTTTTTATCGTTTCACACCCTGCTACAATGCGGTTTCGCAAATCATTGATATCTTCAACTGGCCTTGAGTAGATCAAAGATTTCAGATATCCCCATATGCAAAAATCCAAAGGATTAAGGTCAGGGGAGCGGGCTGGCCAATTTACATATCCTCCTCGACCTATCCATCGATTGGCATACACCTCATCCAAGTGACGTCTTGCACGTATACTAAAGTGGGCTGGTGCACCGTCGTGCATAAACCATAAACGTTGCCTAATTTGAATGGGAACTTCTTCAAGAATAATAGGTAATTCTTCGAGAAGATGACAATATGAGTCACCATCTAATCGTCGTGGAAGAAAATAGGGACCAATTAAATGATCGTCGATAATTCCGAGCCACACATTTAATGAAAATTGATACTGATGATTTCCTTCAAAAAAGTCATGAGGATTTTCCTCAGCCCAAATATGATTGTTACGAAAATTTCTAATACAGTCTCTTGAGAAATTCGCCTCGTCAGTAAATAAAATATTTCTTAAGAACTGCGGCGCTTGGCCGATCATATTAATAAGCCATTGACAAAAAACCACACGTGGTAAAAAATCTCGAATCAGTAACGACTGCACCCGTTGGAGATGATAGGGATATAACTGTTGTTCTTTTAAAATTCTAAAAACTACCGAATGGCTTACATTTAGGACACGAGCTATTTTCCTGGTACTAGTTTCTGGGGATTCCTCAATTAAATTAAGTACGGCTTCATCGACAGCTTCAGTTCTAACTTCTCGGCTACGGCCACAGTCATGACTTCTCTTTTCAAATTTTCCAAGTTCCCGCAAGCGTTGGTGAATATTTGTGAACGTAGTATGGTGGGGTAATCTACGCTCTGGGTACTGTTCAGCATAAAGTCTTTGCGCTTCCAATGCATTACCGTTAGCATACCCATATGTAAAATGCATATCTGCCATTTCTAAATTCGAATAGTTAACCATATTTTCGGTTTATTAACTAATATTTTCTACACAAAATCATGAAACTTGTGAAATAGTAAGAAACAGTAACAATAAATGACATTGACATTTGTTTCTACGGATTCCATTGTAAAGAACAGGCCACTAGATCTTTCGGCAAAATACACTCGCGTTAAACAGCTCATCTTTTTAAAAATACATTACAATACATTTTTTTTTTTTTGTCATAAATCCTTAACTTTTCGAAGAAACTTGAAGAGATCAAAAAGTTAGTAAATGAATGGGGTTTTTTAGACATATTTTTTAAAAGGAAAAAATTTTATCGAAAAAAAAATTATAAGAAAAAATGTCATAGGGGTTGATTATTTCAACCCCTTACAAAAATAGTTCAGGGTTGAAAAAAATTCAAAAAGTGTAGTTTTATTGACAGATAATGTTCACCAAGTTTGGTTTCTTTAGCTTGATGTACGTGGAAGATAAAAAATAAAAACAATTTTTTTTTGTAATTTTAGGAGGGGCGTAACTTTTCAGGGAAGGATTTTTTCAAAAAATTTTATACCAAAGACCCCTATTAATTTTCATCGGAGAATCGCCCCTTGAATTTTTTCGGTGTTATTTAGATACACCCTGTATATATTTTTTTAAATGTCGAAAAACCTCACTGAAATACAGAAAAAATGGAAATTTAAATTTTTCAAAACAAGAGGAAGGCCAACTTCATCTTTCATCCCTGTTTCTTATATCTATGGGATATTAAAGACAGAAAGAATCACTATGAACAGAAAGTAAACTCTTAGTTGATCCTTCAAATATTCTGCTTCCACCTCTCCATATTAAACTTGGTTTCATGAAAGAGTTCGTTAAACCTTTGGACAAAGATAGCGATTGTTTTCGATATTTAGGGGAGAAGTTGCCGGAAACAAGTGATGTTAAACTGAAAGAAGGTATTTTCGATGGTCCTCAAATCCATACCGTGTTCAGAGATGAAAAATTTATCTACAAAAATGAATGATACTGAAAGATCAGTATGGCTAAATTTTAAAAAAGGCACTCAGAATTTCTTGGGGTAAGAGCAGAGCGAGAATCACCAAAATTTAGTTGAGGAATTGTTGGAAAACGTTAAACAGTTGCCGGATGAACTTGAAATTGAATTTACTAGACACTCACCTTGACTACTTTCCGGAGATCCTCGAAAACTACAGCGAAGAATAGGGTGAACAGTTTCCCCATAATATCAAGGAAAAGGAGTGTCGCGGTGTTTGTATCAAGGAAGGTGAGACGGCAGATTTCTGTTGGATGCTTAAAAGGAAAAACGAACCAATAAGAGAATGAATATAAAAGAGTTCGGAAAAGAAAAGAGAAGTAAAAGAAACACCATGTTTTATCTGGGAACGATGTTCACATCTTAGAATACCCTCTTTTTGCGGACTGAAGTTCTATCTATCTCTGGGTAAGAATTTCCTAGATTTTGGGGTTATTTTGCACGGTATAAAAATAGTGGAAGGTGATATAATAATTTCAACTTCCGATTCGGTTTCAGCACGTCAAAATTCTTTTTAAACATGGTCCTGCACTCATTTTTATTGCGTTTCTACAATTATACCTAATGCTGATTTCTCCAATGCGAGATTTTCTGTGTATTTGGTATTTAAGGGCAATTTTTCAAGATTTAAAAAATGGAAGGTGATAGAGCAATTCTGTCTAGGATTCGGATTCAGCGTGTCAAAATACATAAGGATACATAGGTCTAGTCTTTCGAACAGACTACTTTTCTATTTTGTGGGGCTGTAATCTTCTATAATCAGAGGGTGTCGATGTTTAAAGAAGGAAGATGTGATCAGACCGGATCAGGTGGTTAAGTTTTAGTTTTTCTCGAAATTCACATTACCTGCTGCAAAAAATCGTCACCTATTGATCACCCCAGCTATTGTCAGCCTTTTCGACGATTGAGATGTACCGTTCAAAAGAAACGTCGAGATCTGTTGATTAAGGATACTGAGCTTTTGCACAATAATACCTACCTTATGTGTTCTATACGAAGACCATAGAGAATTCTTTCACCGTTTCTGGTGGGAGCTTATGGATCTGTACATGGTTTGAATTTTTAGTGTTTAAAAATATTAAGTATTGCTTGAATGGAAATTTGTTTTAAAGCAATGACCAATTAAAATTAACTGTAAACCAGTGAACAGGCAGTAGAGTTCTACGATCGGAATACAAAAGCTCGTCCCACGTTACGAAAAATGTTTTAGCTTTAGTTGGTGATGACTATGCGCAAAAATTAGTAAGAGGTTATGTATAAAAATAGGTGTTTGGTTAAATGGCGTAGTTTTGTTCAAAAGCAATACTAGCACCTACTGGATTCTGGATGACTGTCACATATTCACAAATAAAATATAGGTGCCCGCTGTATATTATTTGCATTAGTTCTATTTAAACTGGAAAAATTGTAAAAAACGTATTTCTGTTATTTTCCCCAAGAAAAAAAAATGGAAAAATTAAAAATACTCGAAATAAAAATCTTGAAAAATATTATTAAAATATTTTGCTGGAATAAACCTTAATACGAAATTAATATGGAAATTACAAATTTGAATTATTAAAATTATTTTAAAATAGAACCCAATCACAGATTACCCAACAAAAGGTAAATATACTTTTTAATTTAAAACAGCAAAAACATTAAATTTTTTTATTCATTATTATTAATCAACATAAAAGTAAACTAAATAGCCGAGCTCAGAAAAAAGGAAACATTATCTTTCATGTGATTTTACAGCATCATGCCCTTGAACGTTCTGAATATATCATAACTTCTATAACTTCTAAAAGCATAAGGTGATAATTTTTTATTAAAATAATATCCAACGGTTGAGTTCACTTCAAAATGATTTAAAAATACACTTCTGCGCGGCACTGGGAACTGGTCCACTGCAAACCTGACCTGGCACAAAGCATGCAGTCAGCTACCAGCACGGCGGCAAAGTGTAATAAAAAATAAACGGACAAACAATTGAAAAAATTTCTTTCCCAAGGAAAGAAATAAATAAAATTTTATAACACCTATTTTATATCAGCAAATTCAGCTGCTTTTGTCGCTATTATTATTACTAATTAATAACATTAATTTATGGTTTTAATTAATAAAATAATTTGACATACCTGATGTTACAACAACTGTTTAAAATTTTATCCACCGATGTGTAAACACATTTGGGACCATCTTACCCAGTTTCTACAAACTAACACAAATATTGTCTTGCTTCACCATAATACAAATGTTCTTTTACTTCACCATAAATTAAAACAAACACTCCAAGTTGCTACACACGTAAACCATGTTTGACACTTGAAAAACTAGTGTAAACACTATCGCAAAATACTAAAATCGGATTTCAGTATTCGGAATCGCCTGGGGCCACGTGGTGAGACAGAGCGCACGGCGTACAGCGCACTATGCGAATGCCGCTAGAGATTATACTAGCCCAGCGATTTAAGAGTTGAACATAGGTACTAAAAATTTTTTCTCGGAAACTGAGAATTTTACAAAATTTTTTTTTACGATATTGACCTCATTTTTTATGACGCATCTATTCCCAAATTTTTTTAGATAAGTTGTCAATCACCCTGTATATATATTAACAAACATAGTGGATAAAACCCTTTATATCTTAGACTTTAACATAATTTTTCCGTTTTTTCCAATTTCTCTGCGAAAAAAAAAGATTTTTGTTCGAAACACAACTTTTTCGAAAATTTTGAGCTCTACCCAGTTATTAAAATAAACTAATTATATTAATAATAATTATACATAGTAATAAATTTTGTATTTTAGAAGTTAGAAATTAAACATTTATTAAATATCTCATGTCAATTTGACCTAGTATAAAAGTTAATGGAAATATTATATTTCTAATTTGCCTGTCACAACAAAACCTATTATATGCGTTTTGTGTTAAAAACGTAAATTAATCAATATTAGCAACTTTTACAATGAGGTGATTAAAATGCAGACTGACTTTCCACATTTAAGGTGTATAAAAATGCTTTTAAACTAAAGTCCGGTACTCTTTAGAAATTTTTATTTCTATCGTCTCTGTTTGGAATATTAAAATCCTGTTGAATATGTTTGCAAGATATATTGTTTATCTGTCATTGATACGTATGTATTAAGTTCCGAGAAACAGCTAATGGTAACTAATTATATTATCCTGTACATGCGTTTTAAATCTTACATGCATAATATGCAATTATTATTAATCTGCACAATCAATCACGAATATAAACAATACTAGTGAATATCACACTTGGTGAAAATATTATACAGGGTGTCCCAGAATAACATGTACGACGGAAGACCACAGAATCGTGGTCTTAAAATAGACAGATTTAGGCTAATTCACCTATATCCGAAAACGCTTCGTTTGACTGCTAGATGGCCTAAAGTTTAGTCAAAACTTTAGCGGCCAAACTAAGCGATTTCGGATATAGGTAGGTGAATTAGAATAGATCTTACTATTTTATGTTGCAAGCCATTTTTGACACGAACTACAAAAAAAAACTGTTGTAAACACTATCGCAACGACGATTGAAAAATCCAGTTGTGCAGCTAAGTAATAGTTGAAAGTACTACAATTTCAATAATTTTTTTCTTGGAAACTATAAGGATTAAAATTTTTTTTACGATATTGACTCCATTTCTGATGCCGCATCTATTCCCAAATACTTTTGGATAAGTTGTGAATCACCCTGCATACCTAATCTATTTGTAAGATTGGAAAAGTAGGACGGGATACGTACTTCAACTAACTTCTTATGTACTAATTCACAGCAATTGTAAAAAAAATCAGGAGAAAACGCTGCAATAGCTGTACCTTTTAAAGCTTTAATATTTAAATTTTATAAGGTAAATTTGCAACGCTTTTGACACTTTATCTTGCTCCAAATTTCCTGACACATGCTGTGAAACACCCTCTACATATGCATATCACCATACATCAGAAAACGTTCGAAATTCGATCTGTTTTCATTCTCCATTCTGACGTATAGATTAAATAAGTATGATAATTTACTACTTAAACACAAACGGAAGTTTGAGCACATAAAAGAGATCGATTTTCAGACATAAACTAATTTGATAAAGTGACGTGGTGGTACGTATATTTTATTTATCTATTTTTGTTCAGTGAGAGATTTTGGTTAGACAAAAATACTTTTATAAAAACAGTACTTTTGGCGCAAGGCTTGACAATTAATTTATGAAATATTTTTCACAGGTTTCAAAAGTAGAGAAACAGACTAAAATTATGCCACGTATAAATAACTTCAAAGCAGTAGGGTCATATTTATACCTTTGACTTTTAGAAACAGGTATTAATAGTTAATTTTTTCAAATTCCATCGTGAAAATTTTAAAACTTTTTTTTATAGTTTTCATACTCAGCCGCAGGACAAGCTAGTGTGATGTCATACCACGGCGTGCTTTAACCGCAGCCCATGCACAATTGGGAACTGGGCTATACATTGTTCTCAAATCTCATATTTAAAGGAAAGGTTAATAAAAAGCAAATTAGGCACGGGCCCTATCATTCACAAATACGAAAATTTAATTATTTTAAATAAGATAAACTATTAAAGAGTATTTAACAAGTAACCTAACAGAATACTAAAACAGTAATCAATAATGATAAATAAAATACACAAAAATAAATAAATAATATGTTTATTCACCTGATTTTTACAGCATGACACTTGAAATGTGGCTAATTTTTGAGTACTGGTACCAGAATTCTCTTACACGGCGTTTAACATTTCTGGTTCCAAATTTCTCATCCTCTGAATTTGTTGCCGTCCAACATTAGCGTTCAAAGCTCCCATAATCTCTCAAATGTTGATTCAATCTTTCAAATATTTTCTTATTCAGCACTTGACGGTCGGGATAATCCATCTGATATCGTCTCCTTGCAGCAGAATCGTTTTCTCCGGACAAAAACTAGGCTCTAAACATATCATTTTATTTTCTTGATTCGTATACATGCTTTTTCATAATGTCTTTAAAAAACGAAAACGCAAGAATACACTGTACCGTCGTGGTACCGTCACTAAATACTAAAATAAATAACTTTATACTCTTACATCACGAGCACCCTCTCGTAAACCGATAAAGTTGAAAATTAACATCCCGTTCCCATTTCGCTGAATTAACGTGGTAATTTTTTTAACACGTTTACCATTACGTCATATCATACCACGTGCGAAGATAATAGGCTGTAACTGATTTTTAAAGGAAAGATGTAGCATGTAAACAGTTCCCTTTCGTAAGCGTCCCGAACAGGGTCAGATTCTGCTTAAATTTAAACTGTTCATGGTTTAATTTTTTTATTATTTTATTTGGTTTGAATTAATTCATTATGAGAACCACCAATTTGCTGCTGAAGTGGCTGAATGAGAAAAATGAAATGAAACATACCGTATTTCTTTACATATGCTTCACTATGGTACGTAGTGACAGTAGTATATGTAGTTCAGCTAAACTAGGTCAATATCAGAGATCATTGGCCCGCGATTCTGAAATTAAATACATACACTGCTTAAAAAAATAGTAACATATATTTTGTTCAAAACATTTGTAAAAACTTGAAACAATTAAAAAAAATATTTTACATTAATCGGATTAGTATTTTTATTTAACTTTTGTTGTGTTAGTTTTTAAAACAGCAATAATAATTATTTTAAAACATAAATTAGTTTTATTTAAAATTAGTATAGTATATGTAATTAATTTAATTTTTTAAATTCAATTTTTGTATTGTTTGGTGCTTCGTCCACATTGACATCTAAAAAATATGGTTACTTTAAAATGACACCTCGTTGTCATAGAAAAGCAACCAGGTAGCAGTTGATATTACTAGGTACTACCAATATTAGTTAATATATAAAAATCACGTAAAAATTTTTTAATTTCTTTAGAAACAAGAGAATTTTTTTAATGTTCCGACCATGCTGATATCGAAAAATATAGTGAATTCGCTAAATTATGCAAAAACAATCTGTTTTGCTAAATTACTTTCCATAACTTCGCACAATGTGGTTGATATAAAAACAATTGGCAAAGCTGGTAGTAAGGAATACAACTTAATATGTACTTACATTTAGGGTGTTCCGGTTTACGCCATCCAGTCGCGACGTGCACAAGAATTAAAGTGTAATTTAATAAACTACTTATAACTCGACTATTTATTTGACTAAAAAAAATAATTCGGGGGAACACGTATTATTACCCCTAAAAAACTGACCCCCACTTAAATTTATAGGTACCCTGTATACTTACCTATTAGTTCTAAACAGGGTGATTCACAACTTATTCAAAAAAATGTGGAAATGCGGCATGAAAAATGTCAATATCGCAAAAAAAATTGTAAAATCCTTATAGTTTTCGAGAAAAAAGAGCCACGTGGCCCCAGCGCCTCCGAATACTCAAATCTAATTTTACAATTAGTATTAACGTCACTGTGATAGTATTTACCATAGTTTTTTTGTAGTTAGTGTCAAAAATGGTTTACGTGTATAGCAAATCGGAGTTGATGGATATCGTTTTAATTTATGGTGAGGCAAGACAACATTTGTGTTATGGTGAAGCTTTTGTGTTATGGTGAGGCAAGACAACATTTGTGATAGTTGTAGAAACTGTGTAAGACGGGTCCAAATGTCGGTGGACAAAATTTTGAACAGTTGTTGTAACATCAGGTATGTTACCTTATTTTATTAAGTAAGACCACAAATTAACCACAGGTTCTACAGAAGACTAGTTTTCAGCGCCGTGCAGAGGTGAATTTTAAAATCATTTTGCGAATTGCCATTTTTGATATTATTACAAAATTGTATTTGCAAGAGCCCCCTGTACATCCAATTTTACAGGGTGGTCCAGATTTTAATAGACAAACTTCGGGAAACTACTAAACAACAAAAATTAACATCACTTTGCTCTATGAATATAGGCGCAGAAGCCACCGTTTATGAGATACAGGGCGTTGAAATGAATAAAAATAAAACAATTTTTTTAAATATCTGGAAAACGGCTCTATCAAATTTATCCAAATTTGGTACACATTTGTTTTTAAATATTTCCCCTAGTTTTGTGCACATAGTTCAAATTCAAAAACCAGTGGCGGAGAAACAAGGATGTCGTTTACTTATTTAAAGAAAAATTCTACGCCACTGAATTAATTGGTAATATGAATACATTTTAAAATAGTCTGAAATATTCCGGATGAAAAAACATTCTTTTATTTTTATCGAAAAGTGAATGGTTTACGAGTTATGAGACATATTATTCAAGTAAACAAAGGGTTGAAATAGGGAAAAATAAAACAAATTTGGGTGGTCCAGATTTTAATAGACCAACTTCGGGAAAGTTTTAAATAGCAAAAATTAACATCACTTTGTTCTATGAACATAGACGCAGAAAACTACCGTTTATGAGATACAGGGCGTTGAAATTAACAAAAATAAACTAATTTATTTAAATATCTGGAAAACCGCATCATAATATGTCTTATAACTATTAAACCATTCTCTTTTCGACTAAAATAAAAGAGTGTTTTTTCATCCCGAATGTGTCAGACCGTTGTAAAATGTATTCATATTACCAATTAATTCAGTGGCATAAAAGTTTTCCTTTAAATAAGGAAACGATATCATTGTTTCTCAGCCACTGGTTTTTGAATTTGGACTGTGTGCATACAGAACTAGGAGAAATATTCGAAAAAAAATGTGTACCAAATTTGGATAAATTGGATGAAGTGGTTTTCCAGATATTTAAAAAAATTGTTTTATTTTTGATAATTTCAACGCCCTGTATCTCATAAAAGGTGGCTTTCTGTGCCTATGTTCATAGAGTAGAGTGATGTTAATTTTTGTTGTTTAGTACTTTCTCGAAGTTTGTCTATTAAAAATCTGGACCACTCAAATTCGTTTTATTTTTCCCTATTTCAACGCTTTATTTACTTGGATAGTATGTCTCATAACTCGTAAACCATTCACTTTTCGACAAAAATAAAAGTATGTTTTTTCATTCGGAATATTTCAGACCGTTATAAAATGTAATCATATTACCAATTAATTCAGTGGCGTAGAAGTTTTTCTCTAAATAAGCAAAGAACGTCCTTGTTTCTCCGCCACTGGTCTTTGGATTTGGGCTGTGTGCATACAGAACTAAGAGAAATATTCGAAAAAAAAATGTGTACCAAATTTGGACAAATTGGATGAAGCGGTTTTCCAGATATTTAAAAAAATTGTTTTATTTCTGATAATTTCAACGCCCTGTATCTCATAAACGGTGGCTTTCTGCCCCTATGTTCATAGAGCAAAGTGATGTTAATTTTTGTTGTTTAGTGCTTTCTCGAAGTTTGTCTATTAAAATCTGGACCACCCTGTATATAGATCAGTAACCTATGATTTAATAAAGTTATTGGTTAACCATGCATTAATTAAAAATCTATTTATCCTTCCAAATATAAAAAATCCATTCACCAAGCCCATAAGATCAACAACAAAAATTACGCAACCTTCTCACATAAATTGTGTAGCCGTTCGCCTTTGTGAGAGTATGTTAGCTAGGCCAAGATTAAGGTTCCTTACCTAACTAGAATGATTCACGGTCAATTAAATATCTCTCCATTTGTTTACCATCTGTAGGGAATATGAATGGATATCCCGCCGTCTTTCCCTCGACCCCGTCCCTGGAACCCTAGATTATAGTGATACATAGGGCCGATATTAATAATCCCCTAAAGGAATTAGGACCGCGTTTATGTCGGAGATACCAAACACCGGTTTTTTTGGCTTTTATCACAGAGAAAATTACTCACCACGATCTATCGGGCGACATGTTGCAGACGTCTCTATGAATAGGACTTGATTTTAAAGGGTGTTACAAGTAGTTCTTCAGATAACCCGAACTAGTCTTATACGTAATGCTTTGTGTCCAGCAAGTTCATTGTGAAAAATGGGACGTCTCGCTAATGTTTCCCATGGAGCGGGGAAACTGAGAAGACTAACGCGAGTTACTTATAAAAAATTGTCATTTAAGGACAATATTGTATACTTAACGGTTAACACAACCTTGAAGTTTTGCACGGTGTAACTCAAATATATACAGTGTAAATAAATTCGGTATATCGAACACAAAATTGTTAAAAAAGATATAAGTTGCGCACTTTTCTATTAAAAAATGTATACAGCGTGGTAAAAAAGTTCTGCATAAAATTCATATTTTCGTTAAACAATTTTTTTTTCGAAAAACGGTGAGACCCGTCGATTTTTATTTGATCCAGGGCACCTTGTTATGAGAAAAAATTTTTTTTTCGATAATCCACTTACGGCAGCGATGACATAATATTTTTTTTAAATGACCGCATATTTTTTTCGTTCGAAATTGACGACAGTGATAATTATCTAAACAACGGTGTGAAAATTTCGATGTCTTACATAACATTTTTTTTTAGAAAAATGCACCTTAAGTTCTTATAAGTGATAATTGTCTACTTACACTATTAATGGCTCCGAAAAGGACAAAGTTGACAAAATTACATTTCAAACGAGTAAAATTACACTAATGTTTGTGTAAGTCTAGCGAAATTGTTCGAATTGCCCACCCTGTACCATTTGGCATTGTCCTAAGCGTGTGTAAACGCCGTCTACACTTCGTTCAAGCATTCCCGGGTCGATTTGATTTATTTCAAAACGAATACGGTTTTTAAGTTCTTCCAAATCACCTGGTCTGTTTGTGTACACACGCGNGGCTATTTGAAATCGCGTGTGTACACAAACAGACCAGGTGATTTGGAAGAACTTAAAAACCGTATTCGTTTTGAAATAAATCAAATCGACCCGGGAATGCTTGAACGAAGTGTAGACGGCGTTTACACACGCTTAGGACAATGCCAAATGGTACAGGGTGGGCAATTCGAACAATTTCGCTAGACTTACACAAACATTAGTGTAATTTTACTCGTTTGAAATGTAATTTTGTCAACTTTGTCCTTTTCGGAGCCATTAATAGTGTAAGTAGACAATTATCACTTATAAGAACTTAAAGTGCATTTTTCTAAAAAGAATTGTTATGTAAGACATCGAAATTTTCACACCGTTGTTTAGATAATTATCACTGTCATCAATTTCGAACGAAAAAAATATGCGTTGTCATTTAAAAAAAATAATTGTCATCGCTGCCGTAAGTGGATTATCGAAAAAAAAATTTTTCCGCATAACAAGGTGCCCTGGATCAAATAAAAATCGACGGGTCTCACCGTTTTTCGAAAAAAAAAATTGTTTAACGAAAATATGAATTTTATGCAGAACTTTTTTACCACGCTGGCGCTGTATACTTACAGTATGTGCCAATAGGAGATATAAACGATCATTCGTTTCAAATTGGTATTTTGGAAGGAACGTTCATTGCTGTGAGTAGCTAGTGTTTTCTGTCAGCTATGAACACCAGCAGAATGTCTCAAAAACACTTACACTTGTTTACTACAATTACACTTGTTTACTACAACTCCACTTGTTTACTACAATTCCACCTGATTATTACAATTACACTTGTTTACCACAATGTTTACAATTTTTTATTGATTTCTTAACAAACACCAATATAAAACCAAATGATTTGAGTAACACACATTCTTAAAAATTACAACCTTTGGATAATATACCGCTTCATATTCCACAGGGTATGTGGTTTTTGCATAATGGTGCTCTACCTCATTTCTGACGTGAGGTATTTAATTTTTTAAACTTTAGGTGGATCGTACGTAATGGACCCGTGTCTTATGATGTGCTTCAACACCAGATCTAAATCCATGTGATTTCTACCTGTTGGGACAAATAAAATGTTTGGTATACAAATTAGAATTTCAGACATTGGAAGAGTTACGTAGTAAGATATGAATTCGTATCATAAACAATTCGTCCGCAAAGAGCATTATTATCCTGTAGCGAATCTTGGATACGCCGAGCACAATTCTGTATTCAGGAATGCAGTGAAAATTTTGTACATTTATTATAATTATAAAATTGTAACGTTCGCCTTCTCATTCAACACTTAAGTACAGAAGAAAAAAAGTTTACATACCCGTATTTAAAATTGTTAGGCATTGTAAATCAAAACATGTTTTTTAGCCTTTGGCGTTTTTTAAATGCAAAATAATTTTTTAAATACTCCAACAAACACAGATGCGTTAAAGTTTTATAAAAAAAAAACAATTGTCAGATACTGGAAAAGACAAATATTTTAAGATTTCAAAATCATAAATAGACATCAGAAACTTTATGGTGACTATCAAATAAATAAAATATGTGTTGTAGTAGCAGAAATAGGTGGTTAAGCCATGTGCTGCTCTATACTCACAATCCACAGTGCTACTGACTGCCATAAAAACACGTGCTATACACTCGACCAAGTAAAGCGTCAAACACACGAACAAACGAAAATGAAAACTTTCACTGTTTACCGGCACGCCGGACCGGCGGGACAGGCATTAGGGTGTCCCTAGATACGTACCGAATAAATTGATCGATGCGAAGCTTCAGAATAGATGCAGACATGTATTGTACATGTTATTGTACAATAACGCGGATAGTGGGTTTATACTAATATGTGCTTTTATACTAAAATAGCATCTATTAAAAATTTAATCTATTTCAGATGCACCTGTGACCTTGATAAATGTTGAATCACATTGCAGATGCTCTAACATTTCCAATATCTAATTATGAAGTAGGTATTATTTTATAAATTACTTACACTGTTAAATTTTGATGTAAATAGATAGCTGTTAACATTAAAACCTTACTATCAAAAACATCCTGCATTGTATGCGATAATTATAATAAACATGTATTGACTATATTATAGTTGAGTGAGTAGGACCTAAAAAACGTACAAACAAGACATCTACGAAGTAAGATCACAAGAACTTCTAGTTAATGCGGTCGGTGTATTTGAGAAAGGTCGAAACGCGATGTGGGCATTATAAAAAAACATTGTAAAAAGTCAAGTTGTTTCACTTGACATAACAGGAATAATTTCATATAGCGAGTGGGTATACTCTTACCAATAAAGCTTTTCAAGCTTTTACTTTTTTGTTGCAACTCGCGAGCGACTGAAAATTCTTATTAATTAATTGGTATAATAACATAATAAAGCATGGAAAGTGCCTATTCAAAGTTACCCAAAAGGAATGAAATTATAAAAGTAGCATCATGTACTTTTAATAAGGTTCTCGTTAAAAAGTATACCTTGCGTCTAATAATTAGTTAAAAAACGATATTTTTTGGCCAATTTTAACGAAGGTATTTTGGTTGGAGGTAAGTTACCTGAAATAGTTATTTTAAACCATGGGGATCTGTGGTAGCTCCACATAATATTGTAAGTACATGTACAGGGTGATTCACTATATTTTGACTCCCCCTTTAACTTTTTTGTTTTAAGAGTTATAAAAAATGTGAAATACAAAAGTTGCATGATTTTATTTGAATTTTATGAAAATGATAGTTGAAAAAGAATCGTCCTAACAAAATGGCCGCTGACGTTAACTTTGTTAATTTAAATGGAACACCCTGTATATTTTTACATATTCGGATAGAACGTTCCCCATCCGATATGTTAAAACTAAATCTGTACATTCTTACGTAATTGGAAAAAAGGCAGAAATGCCTGAAAGTGGTCTAACAAGATAAATTATTTTCTTAATAAAAAACCATCTTTTCGTTTTTTATTAGTATCTCGCTTATTGTTAGAGATGCACCCAACAAACCCTATGTGACTATGCTCGACAGGGAACGTTCTATCCAAATATGTAAAAATATACAGAGTGTTCCATTTAAATTAACAAAGTTAACATCAGCGGCCATTTTGTTTGGACTTCAATTGTTTTTCAATTATCATTTTCGAAAAATTCAAAAAAAAATCGTACAACTTTTGTATTTCACATTTTTTATAACTCTTAAAACAAAACGTTAAATTGGGGAGGGAGGGGGTTAAAATATAGTGAATCGCCCTGTACAACTGCAAAAAATTGCAAAATGATAAAATATACGTAATTTATAATTAGAAATGTGTCTTCTGACTCTTAATTTCATCTTAAGTGATAAATATATCGTAATCTCTTATGATAAAATATATTCATTGAAATGCCTACTTATCTCGACGATTAGGTATTTATTTACAGCAGTTGTCATATATTGCAATATAAGTATAATAGACAATGAACTGTAAGTGAATTTTAAACCATTGAAATTTCTATTTAAGCGGTATAGCTATTGGTTTTTCCAAGTTTCTTAATTCGATTCAAGTGAAAATATCGAGGAAAATTTAAAATTCATACAACATTCTATTTACTACTGTCAGAGATTATTGAAAATCGTTTTACAATTAGATATAAAAAAGGTATATACAAGTCTTGTATCATAAATTGTACATGCTGTCCAGTAATTTGACTATCAAACTTCTACACAGTGTTCCTTTCTTTTTTATATCTTGATAAAGAAAATGTTCGATGTTTTTGTTTCTCTATAAGTTTTGAGTTTATAATAATATAAAAGGGTGATGTCAATGGAGAAAATTTTTAAAGACACATTTGTTAGTTAAAAGTTATATCATCATTACGTAGTAATGTTTCAGAATAATTCATCCAAGAAAGCTGCGATGTTTATCGTCATTGACAAATAAATATTTCTAATACTGAAGATGACTATTTAAGATGTTGATTCTGTCTTATAGTAGGATCGTATCCGATGCAAAGTAGAGCAAAAAATTGTTGGTCTTTTATCAAAGGAAAATCGTGTAATCATTTTTAGGAGGTGTAAGATGAACCATTTCAAATTTAAAATGAAATTCAATGTTAAATCTGAGATGCCGCTGCATACGCACTGTGTTCTGGTAGTAGCTGTAGTCATCCAGGTGCATCGAGTGTACGAAGTGGTCGGTTATATGTCAAATACTAACCTGGCGAGCTTGATCGTAAAACAGAGAGCGCCTCCAAAAAACAAGTAAACAACGGTGGCGTGTATAGAGGTAAAATGTAGTACATATGTGGAAATTAAAAAACAAATTGGATTTGTAATAAATTACATTTAAAATAAATAGTTTATGAGAATAAAGGAATTTTTGTAGGAAGGGAGACGTGAACTGATCCCTTCGCCCTTCATAATGTATTAAGAAATTATTCAGTTCTGAAACCCTTAAAAGCGTAGTGCACTGAATCCTTTGACAGGCAATGATTTATTACTTTGCATCGAATATACCTGTAGATTCTGACTTTTCATTTTCTTTCCTCTTTCTTAAGTGAGCACAAGTTGTTAGAAGCCATTAAGCCACTTTTAGTGTTTCAGATACATTTGTATACAGTGTATCCCACCGGGAATCGCCGCGATCGATATCTGGAAAAGTACTTATTTGAAAAATTTGAAAATTTGGCAACTTATCAAAGTTAGTAGGGGAAACGCAACTAAAATATTTTCAAGGTCATAACACTTCCGGTTATACCGGAAGTCGACACCATCTTTGTTATTTTAAATGGAACACCTTGTATATTTTTGCATATTTGGATTCTACTTGAAATTTTAAGGTCACTTTGTATAACAAACCTAGTTCCTAAAATTTATAGTATTTGAGATATCGACATTTTCATGAAAAATTTGACAGGTGCAAGGTTGTGCGGGATCTTTTGTATTTTATTCCAGCAACTAGATATCAATTTGAGATTCGGTATGTGAGTAGAACACGTATGGAGCAACCTTACACAATATTCATAAATTAGAAAATATGATACCGACTGTTTAATTTTCGACTGTACATTTTGATAACTTTAAAGAGTTATAACTCTTTTAACTTAAATGGAACACCCTGTATTTTTTGGCCTATGTTGTGCAGTAATTAATTATAATTCACGTGATGTAGGTATGTAGGGGCTGTGGTTACAACTTTTTGAGATAATTTAAATTTTTACTTTTATTTTTTAATTTTGACATAATTTTATCAAGGAGTACGAACAATCGTTATTGGCAATCAAACTATTAAACAACGAACTGTCAAATTATTATTTGTAGTTTATACATCTGCAGCGCGATATCTAAACAAAGTCAACCCCTAAAGCGGAGTATAGTAAAGCGTCTGACAGAAAATGTTTGAAATTTGCGAACCGTTTGCTTCATTCACATATGTAGTTGGAAATGTCCTGAAGTAATTAGAATATTGAAATTTCGACATTTTAGCTATCAACAACAGATACTCCTCTGTCTGGTTTTACTATGACAGAGTCGAAATGTCAAAAAGTTTCTACCAAACGCTTTACTATACTCTGCTTTAGGGGTTTTGTTTGTCTGGATATCGCGCTGCAAATGTATCACGTTTATAAAGTTATATAAAAATTGATAAAGATAAAAGTAAACAATTGCAATTATCTGTAAAAGTTGTGACCACATCCCCTACAATGCCTACATCACGTGAAAGATAATTAATTACTGCACACGATAGGCCAAAAAAAATATAGGGTGTTCCATTTAAGTTAACAAAGTTATGACTCTTTGAAGTTATCAAACAGTACAATCGAAAATTAAACACTCGGTATCATATTTTCTAATTTATGGATATTGTGTAAGGTTGCTCCATACGTGTTATACTCACATACCGAATCTCAAATTTATATCTAGTTGCTGGAATAAAATACAAAGGATCCCGCACAACCTTGCACCTGTCAAATTTTTCATGAAAATGTCGATATCTCAAATACTATAAATTTTAGGAACTAGGTTTGTTATACAAAGTGACCTTAAAATTTCAAGTAGAATCCAAATATGCAACAATATATAGGGTGTTCCATTTAAAATAACGAAGATGATGTCGACTTCCGGTATAACCGGAAGTGTTATGACCTTGAAAATATTTTAGTTGCGTTTCTCCCACTGATTTTGATAGGTTGCCAAATTTTCAAATTTATCAAATAAGTACTTTTCCAGATATCGATCACGGCGATTCCCGGTGGGATACACTGTATATCTGAAAATTATAGCGTTATGTATAATGTGTTTTTCATTTAATTGCTTATCCCTAGAAAACTGTCTTTTAGGGAAATTTTTTACAGACAAAAGTTTTTTTTTTCATGCTATAAACAAGTTGTATTTTTCAACTGAAAGAAAACGATATTTTTGTTATAAATAGTGAGCTCTGTGAATTTTTTTTTTGACTATAAATATAATTTCTTTATTAAGATATAAAAAACATTGACACCAAGAAATAAAAGTGCAATCTTCGATCAGAATTATATCAGAACATCTTAAAAATATTAACATTACCATAAACCATCCTATCTTTACAACGTTGAACAGAAGTATCCAATCCACTGCGATGACCTAATACAGGGATTATTGTGTAGGTTTACGCCACATCTTAAGAATATAGTCTTTGTGAGTCACCCCGTCTTTTATCAGTTAAGTACATAATATTCTTTATGTTGGAGTTGGCCAGACGATACGAGACATCGAATACTTCACCAAAGCTCGACGAATTATTTTTTATGCAAGACGACAAAATAGAATTAGCGGTGAAATTGCGAACTGATAATAAAATTTTCTCGTCGTGCACAATAACATTTTATTTTTTTGTAGTAGTTTTAGTACGGATTAAATTATAATTCACACAAACAAGTTGCTTCTTCAATCTGGTTTTTCAAATAAAAAATAAACCTCTTTATCTACCCTTGCTTGTTAAAATGCTATTTGTTCTCTTACTCTTCTTAGTAGAACAATGCACACTTTAGCTTCTGCTATAGAAAAAACACATTTAAATTTCTTTAAAAGTAGTTATGCCCTGAAATCAACCACTGTTAACAAGTGCCATTAAAATTCCATTATATCTTAATGACAACTATCACAAAATATTTTGTACACGGTTGAAAGCGGTAGGTAATACCTGGAATACACAATTTTATTCATCACTTTTAATTTCAATATTGAATAGTAAATAACTAATTTGTTTGAGTGGTTTTTAGATGGTTTGATATAAATTCGAAACACGGCGACAGTAATCTGATAAACCACTAATTAAACTGACATCCAAAAACACTTTCTTCTCACTTTTACTGCAGTAGATAATGATTAATGCAGATCATCATCCTAGATCATTAAAAAATCCCGAGAGTGAAAGGCTTCTTTCTATATCTCACGTTGTTATTTAAATGCATTCGGATTCAAAAAATAAAAATCATCAAGAAATAATTAGATCTTCCTCTTACATTAAAGTTCTTTTGAATATTTCAAAAGAGGAGTTTTGAATTAAACATCTAAGAAAGGCTGTGCTTATATTTCATAGGCAGTTTTAAATAGAAGTGATCAGAAAATAATTAGGTAACATACTCATTTAGTAAAATTTGATAATACTTGGTTGTTTCAGAAAATAACCGAACTTTTTGAATAACACGCTAATGGAGAAATTTAGTTGGTAGCACTGCATTGCACATCACCTCCTCTGTAACCACATGTTCTTGGATTGTTGATATCTCATTTCTGAAACAATGTTACGAATGGTTTTTACGATTTAAGAGTCAAAGATCTGGTGCGTGCAAATCGCCGATTGACTGTCAGAGAAATTGTTAAAGAGCTCGCTGAAGAGGTTAGCATCTCAGTTGGTCATGCCGTGAAATTTTGACTGATAAATTGAACATGCATTGAATTGCAGCAAAATTTGTTCCTCGTTTAAAGACTGAACTACAGAATGAAAATGTGTGGATTTTTGTCGGCAACTCCTTGAACAATCCATGATAATTAAACATTCATTGAAAGGATCATAACGAGAGACAATAGCTGGGTTTACGGGTACAATATTGAGACAAAGGTTCAATCGTTACAATGGATTGGCAAAAAATCTCCATGCCCCAAAAAAGCACGTCAGTCTCGATCTAATGTCAAAGTGATGCCCACTATTTTGTTCTACATTAATGGAATTGTGCGTTCTAAATTATTGCCTTAAGGTGAAACAGTGAACCGTGTGTACTATCAAGACAGCGGTTACGTAAAAAAATCCGCAAAAAAGATCAGAGTTGTGGTTAGATAACTCATGGTTCTTGTACCATGACAATGTGCCCGCACACTCAGCTTTGCCAATCCGTTAGTTTTGTGCCAAGAATCAGATTACTATCCTCCTTCACCCTCTTTACTCGCCAGACCTGACTCCTTGTATTTTTTTATTTCCGAAATTAAAACGTGCTGAAAGGACGCCGTTTTCAGACTATTGATGACCTCAAAGCAAATTCGTCACAGATTAAGACCATTTCAAATGAAGCTATGCATGATTGCTTCGCGAAATGGAAACACCGCTGGGAAAATTGTGTAAATAGGGTACGACTTTGAAGAAAATAAGGACCAATAATGTATTAAATTAATAATGAAGTTTAAAAAAATAAAGTTCGGTTATTTTCTGACCTTGTATATGAAATAGAATAGAAAACTCTACATTGGTACACGAAAAATTCTAGGCAACTTCTAAATATGTTGTCTTTAATAGTAATAGGGACATTTTCAGAAGAATGTGACATAACCCTAATGTGCTAGAATGGTCATCTTTCTCTCATTATTAGATATACAGGGTGTTTTGGAAAAGGTGGTACAAAATTTAAAGAGGTGAAAGTAGAGCCAAAAGTAGTAAAAAAATTCCTATAAACATTGGTCCTCCGGAGCAGCGTTACTGAGATATGGCCCTCCAAAGGAGTCTTATCATTTGGATATTTCTTAAAATAACTTTCTTTCTGATTAAAATAATTAAATGAAAATTGTAGGTAATAATAATACCATAAGGGTCTTTAACTATCATAAGTTTAATCAAAATCGGTTATAAATAAGAATAGTTTTCAAACTACCCTTTACAGAAATTTTTCGATTTTTTTTTATTTCTTTGAATTATGAAGCAAAAAATATTATTTTTTAATGAATTAGACTTTTTTGAAGCAAAGAAAGTTATTTTAAAAAATATCCAAATGATAAGACTCCTTTGGAGGTTACGCTGCTCCGAAGGATCAATGTTTATAGCAGCTTTTATACTATTTTTGTCTTTACTTTCACCTTCTTAAATTTTGTACCAACTTTTCCAAACACCCTGTATACTCACCAAATCTTATATTATTGTAGTTGTGTTAGGTCTACACTTCTCCATTCTGTTGGCCAATTGCTTTTACAACTCAGGCAATAGAAAATTTAATATTTATATTTCATTGAAGTTCTATTCCTCTACATTTTTATGATGATAAAATAGAAGGTGTCATTTATAATAAATACATGTTATCTATATATTGTCGATAGCAATAGTACATTCACAATTTAAAAATATTACATTCGCTGTTAGGTATATTATTTTGATAAATATAACTTAATTTTGAAATTTTACACTATTGATAGAAATATCTATTCATGGTAGGTACAATATTAAAGTTACCTTCATAAACTACTGTTATTGATAAAAAAAACAGATACAAGATAGGATAAACTTGTTTGTTAACAACATCGGTTGACTTACAGCAACAAAAAAGGTTGGGAACTTTTTTATTGGCATTCCTAATCTATGCTTCACAAAATAAAAAAATAGAGGCAGAAACTAAGGATTCTGACAAAAAATGAAATCCTATAAGTTTTTTGTAATCTAGATATTGCTATTCATGAATTACATTGCGCAAGCACAGTCTCGGATATAAGACGTCAACTTTTTACTTTACTTGGTAATAAACCTTGACGGCCTTGACTTTAAATGCTGAATTTCACACGAAATCCAAAATGTTAAGTAGATACTTACACACATATACCTTAATCCGAGCTGTTTCAAAATGATCTAGAAACACGCATATAGTTAAACACGTTCACCGTTTATAAGATGATTTATGTTTAGCTTGGAGGTTTACAGTACCTGAATTTAAATTTTCAACTAATTTTTAGATAATGAGATAAGACTTAATGCTAGCCAGTAGACCACATAAAACGTTACACTGTAATAAAAATCGAAATATTTAGAGATACAAAAAAAAATACTAGGTACATCAAAAAACATCTACTGGTCCTGAAAATGTGTTGAATTTGAATAAATTATCTTAAAAAAAGACATGTAAAATAAATGTGAATAGGAACTAAAAACATCAATCAGCCTGTCTCAAAATTCTCCTAATATTGTTTTGGCTTTTGGACTTTTCTTTAGTTAATGATGCATACTACGAAAAAAAAAATTCTCAAGAGGTTTAAAAGTTTTAGTTGGCTAATTTAAAACTGTATTTTGTATATTCGAAGAATTTCAGGAAATAACTTATAAGAAACTGTTTGCCTTGCTTATCTCTTCATTTCGAAGTGGCCATTAACAAATTTGGATAAGGGTTATTACCACTCATTAGGTTACTAGTGTCTCTTCAGAAATTATAAATCTGTGGATATGATTTTAGCCACAAATTTGACACAAAACCAATCTAGCACGAACGGTTTCCTCAGAGCTAATGAGAGGTAAAGGCCAAGAAACCTGAGTCACATCCTGAGGTAGGTGTATTTTTTGCCACAGCTAATACTTATTTACCTGTTCCTGTCCAAAGGAAAATGTTAATTTTTGTTAATGTAGGTGCTTCTTTGCGTTGGCGATTTAGAATGATTAATTATTACAAACATATACAAAAAAATTCAGCAATAGTTTCGACACGATACATTTTTAGCGAATGAATCGAGGCATAATAAGGTAATTAGGGCAAAAAATAGTGTCATTCAAGAAACATTAACTATGTATGTACAAGCATCACATAATACGGAAAAAAATGTTATTAGCAATCTACGTCACAAAAAATGCTTTTTATCTGTTCTTGCTGAGTTAATAATACCGAGGTTGTTGATGTATAAATCTGGCAGCTAGTAACGGAAATGAAGTAAAATAAGTATCTTCACTAAGAACCCCAAAATTTTGACGCCACTGAATATTTTGGAAATTGGATAAATGCATTTAATTCCAGTTGGTGTTTCTATGAAATCTCTTCCTATTATTCGAAAAACAAGATATTCTTGAGAATTTTTTTTATGAACCTAAAACTATTTGCTTTACACAAAAAATATAAAAGTTTTCTATTAGAAATACAATGATACAATGTAATCATCAGAAGCAAACAAATTGATTGGTATAAAAATTTACGATTTTGTAAGTGTGAATGTAATCAATCAAAAAATTCCTACATCAACAATTTTTTAGTATTTTTACAGTTACATTATATTTATACAAAATTGAATTTCTATTAAAGCATTTCTACAAATTGTTTTTTATGAAACGATTAGTTTGAAGTTTTTATTTATTCAACTACATATGCCAAACGCTTATTTTAAAATTTTAAAAATAATTAAGCACTTGAAATTGGCTTAAAGGAAATAGAAAACATCATTGTTCTTAGAATTACTAACTGGGATTAAATGTACTTATCCAATTTCTAAAATATTTAGTGGCGTCGAAATTCTTAGTTACGGAATCTCCCATCATATCAGCCACTGGTTGACAGATTTGTGTGCTCAGCGAATTTTTGCTTGTGATTAGTTAAGTCATTGCCTCAAGTTTTATCAGTCAAGTCAGTCAAGAGTTGTTTCTACTACAGTTTTATTTTTTTCATTATAAAGTAACATTTTCCGACTTTAATACAAGAGTTACAAGTAGCAAAATATGTAAATAAACATTAAATACTTCTTTATATCATAAATAAATAAATCCAGACAATATCTCCAGTAATTCTTTTACTTTTTTTTTTGTTTAATTGGGTATTTCTACCACACAGAAATGAAAAAATAATAAACTACAATGTTTTAAATATGGCAAAAATATCTACCCAACATGTTTTTTTAAGGTGGTTTGGGGTAAGTTAACAGTAAATCGATATTGGTAACGATGATGAAAAATAAAACATATTAATTTTTGATTTACATTTTGTTGCTGATTTATTTCAGCACTAGCTTCCTAGGTTAAAAGCAATGTTTTAAAAATGTAGGTTTCTTAAAGTTATACCTATATGTATACTTAACAAAATATAAAATTATTATATTATTAATTTCATTTAATTTTATAGCGGTTTTGTTCCATTTCTATTTTCTATACATACATACAAATCCAATAATGTATTTCCAAATTATTATTATTTTAATATTGCGACTACTATTATTGATGCACAAATGCACTGATGAATCAGGCACTTAAAAGTACATTAAATAGGTATAATCGTCTTTAAAAATTATTATTGATTATTAAAATCAATTATTTATTAAAATAATCGTAGTGTAGTGGTCTAATACCTAACAAAAAGTAAAAGTTAGTTATTTGATTCAATTATTATGAAAAACACGTTGCAAACCGCTTAGTATAATTACTCATTAATTACCTGCTACGTCCACGTGAATCGATAATTGAGTCTATAAAGTTGATAAACAATAACGCCACTGAGACAACAATTAAGGAATAAGCACTCACCTGTCAATTTCGGTCTGAAACTGCTAGGAGCACGATTAACATAACTTTTCCTTATTTCCGAAATAATCCTGGGTGGGCTTCTATCTCTCACGTCAAAATCTCTGTACGGCGTTGCAATCAACATATTCATTCACGGAATAGGTACACACGCACAAACTAAAACACTTCATTAAAAACCATATCTTAACTCCAACTTCTCTTTGTTGACAAATAAGAACGTATCTGATTCAATAAATTTCACTCCGTCGCAAAAGGAATTGGCACTTGGTATTAGAAAAGCTGTTTTTGCTGAACTCGACGATTTTTCTTTAAGGTGTAAGTACCGCTTTCTTACGCATCGCACAAAAACACTGCTATCATCACGGGCCGGCTTCGTCTCGTTGATAACAACGCTACTGTCAACACTGTCCCAGTTATTCAAATGTTTTAGCGCGCTCGATCATGGCTAGGTCGATCTCATCGGTAGTGGAAAGGAAAACGGCCAGCTGCTTGTCGGATATCCCACAGCAGTCTATGATGTGATTGTATTGTGTCGAGTTGTGGAGTAGACTCGACTATACTACATCTTCGCTAGTTCGCTGCAAGACGACTGTAATTATTGTGGTTCGAGTGACGGGTAGGACTTTCTGACAATGTTTTTAGCCGTTGGGTATAAATGTCTAGGCGGAGATCCCCTCTCTTCCTTCGTAGATAAAGGGATTTCGTTTATACGTTTCACGTGCAGTTGATATACCTACAAAAGCGAAATTATGGATCACAATCTTTTAAATTTTGATAGGTCTCTAACCAGATATGGTTATCTAAAGTGCGTTTTTCACTTGCTGCAATGCTGTGGTTTATCTGAAACTATACAGAATGATTAACACGAGGTGTTTCAAAATTCTGTGCACAAGGATCAAAATAAGACGATTTTACTAAATTTGCATTTTGTTAGGTACTGCATATAATGACAGGTACAGGTATAACTAATGCAGTCGATACTTTAACCCAATTTACTCGAAAACTGTTCATTTTTGTACTATGAAACAAGGGCACATGTTTTGTTTAGAATCGATTGCAGATTCAAGAAAATATAATCAAATTACATAAAACTGGGATATGCAAAAGTTATGAAGACATAACCTTGAGGGCATGTTGGCCTAGGCCGCCCCTGACGTCAGATCGAAATAAGCATCATGTAGTTTTAATGACCTTTAATAGATGTACACATCACCCAAAAATAACTTAAATCCCTGAAATGGTTTTTGAGTTATTGAGGAAAGTTATTATTTTTTTATAAACAACACCCTGTAACTCAGTAAAAGTGCATGGCAGAAAAATATTGAATAAGAATTTTAACCTTATTTTGGTCTGGTAAATTTTTGTACGCTGACACTGGGACATAAACAAATGGTTTTAATTAACATATCTAAATACGTTGCTATGTAGAAAATAATAATCTTTAGAAATTATTTAAAAAAAAATTAAGTAAATTTGCAAAATAATGTTATTTTCTGTGCTCGTTTTATTAGTTTATTTTTATGTTAAAATTTGGTTAAAAAACACACTAATTCTTGCGTTTTTAATTATCAAGCATTGAAATTTTGTTTCTTTTCATTGCTTACTCATTTTGAGGCAACCCGATTCCGAATACATTGTATAAATTTTGTTAATGTGTGAAATATTTGTAAATATGTTTTAATAAATATGTTTTCAAGTGTGTATTTCGAGTTTCTCCAATGTTTTAGTTTTTTCTGAACTGTTAAATCTGTAATCTCATATTCAGTAAATTGTGTCAAAAATCTCCAAGATTATTATTTGAGGAGTATTAAATTAAAGAAATTCTATGAAAAAAACTATTATTCATAATTTATAAAATGAGGAAAATATGAACGTAATATATAACAACATTAATTTATTTTTTAACGGAATTATGTGTTAACGAAAATAATGATCATTCATAATAATGTTTTTGAAAGATTATTCGGTTATGTTGTTAAGTCAAAAATATTGTCAAATCAATCACATTTTTGATGAAAGTTAAATCAAATTTGTATTGAAAAACCTTTACCTTTATGATAAAATAAAAACTGAAGTTATAAAATCACTTACAAACAAAATATGAGCAATTCGGTTAGGAGTGAGGGTATTATTTCTATTTCTGTACCTAAATGTAGTTCCTTCGGTTACTACTTACGTCAAAAAGTGATATCTAGACACAGTAACTAGTATGACAAATTCCATTTAAATCGAACAAACTGTTTTAGAGTTATTTAGAAAAATATATTTTTTTCTAACTTTGACACCTTTTAACAGCTAAAATGGAATAGAACTTTGGACAGACCCTAGAGGTACATATTTTATTTGCAAAAAATGTTTCTGACAATCGAATTTTTGCACCTCGATTTATTTTATTTTACCCTGTATAGTATGGCCTATTCATTTCGCGACCTGTATGTATCCTAAATACATAAAAAATTTAAAAAAAATCAGACATCAAATCTGTCATAAAAAGTCTCTAAATCAGCGAAATTAACTAGGTAATAAATTAGGTTAAATCATATTTTCTTCAATTTGTTGACCAATTTATTGAGGTTAGGAAATTTATCAGTCACAATTATTTACACCGACATTTACGCATACTAATAACTTCTCCAACTCGTGTCAGTTTATTGTGTCGAAAATTAGTAAAACAAGTTTTACAGTAAATTTGACAAATTGTTATTTAAATTTAAGAATGTCCATTTTTTTTTAAATAAAAATGTAAAATTTAAGTTTTCGAATTAATTATTTCACTTTTTATCCCAGCTTCATTTGTCTCAAAACAAAACTTTTATATTTCTCTCTGGCCTACTGAGGATTCTAAAATACCATTTTACATGCTTATATAAATCTTTATTTACCTTTCCCTTATTTATACTGTCTCTTACCATATAATAAGCAATTATTAGGCTACTCTTCCACTAATAATGTATAGAGTCGTGATAGTTCTCTTGGGGCAAAAATTGTTGAAAAAGTGAAATGTATATATTTATAGAAATAGAAAGCAACATCTGCATCTCGATATAATTTAGAATAAGAATTAATTTGATGCTTGCTGAGATGGCAGAAAATTACTAATCGTAAAGGGTATGTATCAGTCAATCTGATAATTTAGAAAGATTACCAAAGTTGGTAAAAAAGTTGCAAACATTTTTCTCGATCGCTTCTTCAATAATCTTCCACTTCAAAATCATCATGACGTAAATAAAGAAGTATAATTAAGTACTTATTCTTACATATTTTGGATGTGTGAACTAATAACCAACGGTATCTGCCATTGTTTGAAATTCGATATTTCAGTGAGCAAAAGAAGAGAAGGCAAATATGGTTACCAAATTAGGACTCCTCCTAAGCTGTGTTTTACGTATGCAGTTGAGTCATGAACGTGAACACAATTAAAAAGGTTTTGCCCACTCGGCATTAATTTTTTATTTATTATATTTGTTTAGGAGATACGTAAAGAACAATTTTTTTTTGAGTTTAAAGGATTAGATGTACCTATTTTATATTAAATTTGCAGAATGCTTTATTTTCATAAATTCATCTTGAAACATTTCTAATTTACAAATTTATAGTTAACAATTTTCTATTTATGTGTGAAACTTGTCTTTACTGAGATTGCTTTTAAGTCGATTTATTGCATGGCGTAATTGGGTTTCAATAATTTGAAAAATTGCAAAAATTAAGCACTTAACTGCTTCACACTCAAACACTCAAAGTGACAGCTATTATTAATTTTATCAAACAATAATAAAAACGAGTGAACAGCCAACTTGTTAATTTCTGTTTAGATAGTGAATAGTGAATCTAAAAACTGATAAAAAATTTTTAGACTGATATTGTTAACTGCGAGGAATAATAATTTTTTGTAATAAAATTGGTACAAAAAAATTTAAGTGCATAATTTCTGCTATTTTTCAAATTATTGAAAGCGAATTACGCCATGCAATAAATTATATTTATTTTTTTTACTCGAAAACGGTGCGTCATAAGAAAAACAGTCAAGATACTTTTTCTCTTCCAAATTGAACAAGAAATTGAAAAATAATTTTTATTTTAAGAAAAATTAGTGGCATTTTTTTCTTTAAAAATATCCAGACGTGCCTGTGCGCACGCCACTGGTAAAACTAAAAACAATATTTTTATCGTAAAACATGTATTGTTGTTAATTGTCAAAGCTTGCAAAATGCATCGACATACCAAACACCCTGTATATTCTTTATATGATACTAATGAAAAAACATATACCTAACATCTCTTTAACAATTATAAGATCACACAAAGCAGAAAACGAAATTCAAATACGCTATGATCAATTTATTAACTTAAATTGATCAAATATTGTCACAATTCACTATATTTGCAGACATTTTAACACATTAGACTGTTTATTGAACAAATTTAAGGTTATTTTCTTTTAGAATGAAAGTCACAAACTATAATAGAATACCAGATTAACGTAACTGCAATAATTATCATGTACCTACCTACTACTAATCTAATCTACAATATTTAAAGCAATTATTATAAACAATAAAATATTTTAAAAAATTGTGGGGCGTAACCAAAATTGGTGCTATTGAAAAAATATTGTCATAGAAAATCCCCAAAATTGGAAAATAAATTACATTAGAACTAGTTCCATTGTATTCTAATTTTTAGACTAATTTACTGAAATTAGGATTTTTTTTCATCAATTTATTGGGTCATATATTGAAAGATTTGTAACACTGGTTAATGGTGAAAGTGTGATAGTGATGTATTTGTCTACTTTTCATTGTGAAACTTCAAAGTACGCAAAACAAATTTGTTAAAAACAACCCTTGATTGATTTTTGTGACAGAGGAATAATTTACAGCTAGGCAAAATACTAAAATACTTTTTATTAGTGTTAGTTTGACAATGATTTTTTTAAATAATTATTTATTTTTAACTTGTCTAGAAATTCCTTCTTCAGCATAACTAACTTGGTACAAAAAATATATAATCACTCGACTTGATTTGAGAATTTAGGAAAATGTTTAGAATTAACACCTTTAAAATAAAAATACTTTCAAAATAAGCGGTTTGAAAATAATTATTTGCTTAAAAACAAATGCATTTTCTCGAGTTTTAACACACTGTAGTTTGTATATGAAGCATTTTTGGGGTTAATAATTTCTTTTCAACCTGTATAAGAGAAAGTGTTACAAGAATACTTTTTAATTACATTTTTCAAAGAATGTAGTTTTTTGGTTTTATTTTTTTTTTATCTCATTACAAGATATGTATCCCATGAAGCGTATAAAACTTGGATTTCTCTACTATCGGGGCCTTAATTTGCTCTAAATCTTTCACGGATTGTTTTTATTCTGGGTGAGAAGATATAATTAGTATAATTGGGTACACAAACCTATAATCGTGGTGTCTACCAAATTACACTAATAAAAGTTACTGCAACTCTTACCCACGACCCATTATTGAATTGCAGTGCTGCATTCTTTATGATCTTATTAAGTTTGGTTGGTATTATTGTAGCATCTGGAACAACATATTGTGTCTTCATTAATATCATTTAAATAAATCTGTTGACGTATAAGGATCAATGCTCCCGACATATCTAAGTGATATATAGTATACTGCTGACTTTATAATGTGCTTCTCTAAGCACAAAGTCGTTATAAATAGGTATTGTAATTAATTTTTGTTGTAAAAGGTGTACCTTGATTTTTTGATATACAACCTGTGCATGACAAATTATAAAGTTAATTCCATGAATAATAGTATCTAAATCATCCAAACACAGTACACATCATCAGCAAATCACAGTAATTTATTTATTTTAATTTATTTTACTACAGTCGTATATAAAAATATTGTTTATTAATCCCATTTAAATTTAAAACTTAAATATACTTAAAAAAATATTCGACATTCTTAATTACATTATGACAGTAACTCTTCATTTCAAAAATTGTGTTTAATGAACAAGGGCAGCTATTTCTTAAGTTATAATTATTTGAAAAGTTTCAGTTAATGCTTTATTTTATAAAAAAATGCTATATAAATTTTGTACTTAATAGTATTAGAATTTCAACAAAAAAAAAGTTCGCTGCGGACAGGATTCGAACCTGTGCGGGCAGAGCCCAATGGATTTCAAGTCCATCTCCTTAACCACTCGGACACCGCAGCTGTACGATGCGTCGTCATTTATAAACAAAATGTAATTCATATACATATATTACATTACTTGGAAAAATTACATTATGTAAAATAATACGTTTTAAATTATGCTATTATATGTTTACAAATATTAATGCATTTGTCTGCCAGAGTAATATATGAATTGAAACCTTATTTTGATGCGATATTTGCAATCTTTCAGAGACACGGAAAAGGTATAATATTGTGTAAAATTATTTGCTTGTGATATAAAATATGTGCGTTTTTTTACTAGGATATATATTTTTTCGAAAACTGTTCTCAAAAGTCGACATTTTCGTTAAATTTTAAGTTGACAAAGTGAGTCTCTATTGTCACCTAGCTACAAAACAGTTTTATGTTCTAGAACGCCAGTCTATTTGGTTCTAGGACATAAAACAAATGTCAAAATAATTTGTCATTTTTTCAAAACTTATTTATGATTTTATTAATTAAACAATATACATTTTAAGTAATATTTCAATGCAAAACAGTATACTATTATTAACAGGACTATTACAATTTATTTTTCACTACATGTAAATTGAAAGTGCCGATATTGCAGTGAGTTAAATTTATGCCAGATCCAGTACTGTCAGTTATCGTAGCTTTTAGTTCTGGATGTTCAATGAGGCTGCTTCTGTAATTATTTAGGTTTATTGCGCACGTTGTATTATTGGCAAGTTCCGTAGGCTGTGTTGAAAATAGTAACAATTTATTTGTGATTGAAATTTTATTTTGTATAGAATCTTCTATATGAGTTTCCGCTACCGTACTAGAACGCCATCCCCCATGCCTAACAGAGTTTCCGGATGAGGCAAATTGAGATAAGTTGCTATTTCTTTTGTCCATTCCTAATTTTATTAATTTTATTTTCAAAATATGCCAGTAATATCGCATCGGACACTTTTTAAATTTTTACCTACGACCACTACTGTAAATACTTAAAAACACACCGTCTGCGATCAATGTAAGATTCCTATTACGTACGGTAAAAAAATCGCACAGCTTGGTAAAAAAATCGTACAGTTTTCCTAGCAACCGCCTAGCAACGGTCAATACAAACTGTAATTTTCGAAAAGTTGTTGGGAAGTTGCACATGCGCTAGTAGAAAAATTTTAAAACACCCTGTATTGTTTAAATTTTTCTGTGATATTTTGATTATGTAAAAATAATTTCATATGATTTTGTTGACACAAAAGTCAGTTCAATTAATTAATTAAATAATATCCTACTAGTCTGTTATTTAGCAAAAATGTGTATTATTATTCCCACACAAATAAAATAATCCAATAACAGAAATTATAACTGTCAGCTATGTGTAAAGAAATCGAAATATGTAACAGACTAGAAGGACATCAAATGTTGAAGGCACCATGGGTATCATAGGATAATAATTACAGTGTCGACCTAAGTGCAGTATGATCCATATAATACCCTAGATATCTTTTGTAATTGATTATTTTAATTTTTTCTCACAAATAAATCTAAAAGGGAGAGGTTTGTGTGAAAGTATTTATTTCATAAATAGTTTTTTATACATTGCAATATTAATTTTCCAAATTTACAACAATTAGAATATGAATTAAGTAAAAATATAAATTATGTACATATAAAGAAATCTGTATTTATTCAAAACTTTTTTACTTTGGGTATGATTTTTAGTTGTTGTAAGTTCCTATTTATTTTACAACATACTTTTTATAAAAAAAACTCATGAATTTATTTCATTTTTCGCATTTCTTAATCATTTTCACACTCGATGATAATCCTGAGGTCATACTTCCAACATTTTGTCCCTAGTTGCGGCCTTGTCTTACAACAAAAGTTTGAGGGTGGATATTCAATCAGAGACTTTAAACCTTTCCTTCGATGTTTAGGTAATTACAGTTTTTTGTGTCCTCGTAAAACATGCTTTTCTATTTTCCTATACAAGATTTACAGTAATGCATTAGAAATTTTAATGGTAGGATTATGATTGTAAGGGCGTTAAATATTGAAATTTTTTTTATTTTGTCATGTACACATATTATTGCCAAATTTTACTTTAAAAATATTTAAGAGTATATTAATATTTCATAATTGTGAAGTTTAACTTACATTAGTTAAATTGAATTATCTTTTATTTGAATATGTTTAATTTATTGCATTTTCATTAAAAAGAAAAAGAAAAAATTAAAGTTTTCTTATAAAAGAACGGTTTTGATAGAAAAGTATTGGCGTTAATTTTACGGGCTTTTTACGACATTATTAATTAATTTATGCTACACAGTTAAATTAATCAGGCAACCAACATTACATTCTAACGTGTAAATGCTTTGAATAATATTTTTCGTTGCTAAGAAGTTCTTTACTTTACCTATAAATGCATTTATCACCAACAACCACTAAAATTTTAAAAGACAAAATTATACAGGGTGTTTCTAAAATAGGGTTCCAAACTTTTGTTGCGTTTATAACTCATTCATCATCAAAACTGGTGTTTTTCTGTTATTGACAAAACGGTCGCAAATAAATAGAAACAAATTTATGGGTCCTACATAACTTTTTACATTAAATAACATGGGCTACTCCGTTTTTCGACATGCAAATCATATGCGTCCCATTTAGGTTGGGAAGGGGATTTTCGGCCCGTAATTTTTTTATTTCAATTTTTTTACAATTTTCTCTACAGATTTGTAAAATCTTAACAATTTTACGTAAATAATATTATCTTTGTCCAAATCGATATTTCCAATGGTTTTCCAGTAAATTGAGTTTGAAAATTACTCTGCTCTTTAAGTTATTAGGCCAAAAATTACAAAAATCTGTTTACCATGGCAAATAAAAGACTGACGTTGCCACAACGCTTAACAATTTAAGTTATTGATAAACTGTCAATTGAGCTTTGCAGTGTTTAATTAGTAAAAGTGGTGAGTGGAAAATTTAAGTATATACAACATTATTGCAACTCATAAAATGGAGTCATATTCAAACACGGAAATGGCAGTTATGCACTTTATGTACGGCCGTGCGGCTGGAATTGCATCAGAAGCGAGGCGTCTGTATGCGGCAACATACTTCCTTCTCGACAGGTAATTCAGAGGATCCATCAACGTTTAAGAGGAAATGGTTCGTTCCAACCAAGAGTAAATGATCGTGGCAGAGACAGATTTGTAAGAACACCGGTGATGGAAGAAAATGTATTGAGAGCTAGCAGGACAATCCAAGGGTTAGTGTAAGAAGTGTCGCACGTATGCATAACATAAATTTTTCCGTAGTTTGGCGAATTCTTTGCGAACAACTACTTCATCCTTTTCATATCCAGCGTGTTCAAGCTTTAAATCCGAATGACTATGAACCACGTCGGCAGTTCTGCCAATGGTTTTTGCAAAAATCGAGGCGGATTCCGAATTTTGCATCTCTTATTTTGTTTACGGATGAGGCAAGCTTCAGTAAAGACTGGTTATGTCAATTTTCATAACGCTCATGAATGGGCTGATGAAAACCCACACAGAAAGCATTTTAGGCGATCGGCTAATCGGGCCGTTTGTGTTGCCTAATCGATTGAATGGTGAGGATTATTACAATTTTTTAGTTAACGACTTGCCAGGACCTTTGGAAGATATCCCTTTAATTGAACGCCAAAGCATATGGTTTATGCAGGACGGGGCGCCACCTCATTACCTACATAATGTAAGACAACACTTAAATGAGTTGTATGGAGAAATATGGATAGGCCGAGGATGTCCTGTTCCCTGGCCTCCACGTTCCCCTGACCTTAACCCCCTGGACTTTTTTTTTGTGGGATCAACTTAAGGCAAAGGTTTATAAAATTCCCATTGAGACCATTCAGCAACTACGGGACGAAATTGAAACCGCGTGCATGGAAATAAGGCAGACACCTAGAATTTTCCAAAGAGTTCGCAAATCATTGAGGCGTCGAGCTAGATTATGCATCGAAATGCATTGGTCACTTCGAGCAGTTCTTGTAATTTAACTTATTATTACTAATTTTAATCCCATTATTTTCTATTTCACATTTAGCTATTGTCTGCAGTAGTAATTAGTTCTTTAATTAGTAAGTGTAACTCTAAATTTAAATAGTCTTAGTTTATGTCCTAAATTATTTATTAAATGATCGGATCCTTCATAACTGCAATTTATTTGAAAAAAAACAGTTTTGTTTGAGCCCTTTTAAGGGCATATAACTTCCTAAGGGCGCGTTTTAGGGCACATGTTAATAGGAACTTTTTGGCTTATTTTAATGAGTTATATACGCAGCAGAAGTTTGGAATCATATTTTAGAAACACCCTGTATATCGGAATAGTATAATTTAAGGTAGTTAGAGAAGGGACCAGCATAAAAAATATGTCATTGAAAGTTATTCAGTCAACAGAAAAAAGCAATTTGCTGGAATGATGAGATTTCGTATTGTGCTGCTACATATGTTTCAAATAAAGTAGTATTAAATCTTGAAGTATTAAGACGAAAGCATGAGTTTTAAGTTTATGAAATTATACTTTTCAAATTGACAAAAATGCCACTTATTATAGTCTTGGGCCTTCGGACACTAATTTTATATGAACATAAATTTTATTCAAATCCCATATCTTACTTAATGGGTGCTTTTAAAGGATGACTGTGACAATTTCATCAAATTGTTTTTATTGTTCCCTCATTTTTCAATTTTTTTTTAAATACTCCTCTCTAGACTATTCGAGAAATAAAGGTACTTTTGTTTGGTATTGATGGAACTGTTCTCGAGAACTTCAAGTTTATATATGAGAGTTTATTTGTAGCTTAACAATGAGTTTCTAAACATCGATCGCAAATATTCAAAATTCGAAAAAAATTCTATAAAACGCGTAGTTTAATAATTGTGTTACCGCTTAAAAAAATATATTTTCAAAAGATAATGGATTTCATTTTTTAAATTCATATTTGTAAAAACAAGTGTATTTTTTCCTTAGTAATCTAGAGATCAATGTTTTTCAATAATTTATTAGAATGCAGTAGTAATAAAAAAAGTTGGAAATGAAATATGTAGGGATACTCGTCCCCTTTACGCAACAGGTAATTTGAATATTTGCGGATATGTTTTGTGATATATGAGTACGTGCCTTAATAATAATGACTAGAGGAGCGCAACTCACAAAGGAGTTCTCCTTCACCAAAATCGTGAATGATTTACCGTCGGAATACGTTTTGAAAGTGAGATGTTACAGAATTTTTGCAAAGTTCAACAACAAGAGCTGGAGCACTGGAGCAGTGGGATTGAGCACAGGTGGCAAAGAAGCTTATACCATGGAAGCCTTTTCTACAGCTCAAGCAAGCATTTCCGCAATAAGTTTGTTCGACGGAAAATTTGCGGAAGCGCTACACCCGCAAGCTTATCTGCATATTTTGTTAGCCTGCCCTATACTAAAACATAGTATGCCAAAAATTTTTATGGGATTATTTACAATTGCTGATTAAAAGGCAATAGCAAGGCATCTAAACATTAATACGATTCCGCTATCAGGTGTCAGGGCCTAAAGCCACTGAAGGAAATGAAAATGCAGATGACTTTACAAGAAAGGGATCTAAAATGTTTTTTTTACTACTAGTTGGTATACTTTATAGTACCGCTAAATAGGCTTTAACATTGGAAATTCCAGTCGATTTAGATCATAAAACCTGAAAGGTTTTCAGGTTTTCAGGAAAAACTTATTAGTAGTAGTAGACATTTTACTGAATTTTATGACGAGGATGGGTATGTAGAATGATAATATCAAAAAAGTAATTCGAAAGAAGTGACGCTAAGTTGACAAATTGCAAATAAGTGGCAAAATTACATGTTTTTTTCACTTTTTTTTTACTGCTCACGAAAATCTAGGCGACCTATCGGAATATTAGTTATTTTATGTTATAGGCAATTAAATTATCTACATTTTAAGGTACCTAGAGTAATTTTTGACTAATTTGTTAACTGTAAAATAAAGGTGGAACCCGGAAATATTAGTTTTGGAAAATTGCACATTACTATTGCAAAAAGCAATGGATGTTGATGAAATTGATGGAAAAGACGGTGAATCTACTGACCAACATGTATGCCAAACGCCAATTCAATTAACCGTGAAATTGTTGTTCCAGCTATTTGTTAATTAATTTCGTTTCTTTTTTTTAATTGTTTAATTACTAAATGTCAATTTTTATACAGGGTGTCCGGAAATTATGCGTCAAGACTTCAGGAGGTGATTCCTCACAAAAATTAGGGTCACAAAGTCCTATTATCCTATAACAATTTTGATTTTTTCCAAGTCTTTCCTATGTATTACTTAGTGCCCTTGTAGATTTATGTTCCAAATATGATGCAAAAACTCCAGTGACAAACGGCCTAACCTGACATTAATCTTCGATCTATGGCCCACAACTTTTTTGTTTTCACCGCTTTATAAATTTGAACAGCACCATGTTAAAGAGTATTAAAAATTATTTAAAACAGTATTAAAAATTTTTTAAAAAAGTATCTTTTGTTGCGATACAATAAAATGAACCGTTTCTGAGAAAAACGACTTCAAATATTTTTATATGTTAACGCTGTTTTAAACTGATATTCACAGTTTCAACTCATCAATACAAAATTTATTCACTAACTACATTATTAAGTAACATTCTTATTTAGTCTATGCTCTTATAATAAGTTCTCGAAATGTTGTCCTTCCATTTCGACATACAAATTCATTCTTCTCAGAAAGTTGCAACGAACCCTGATGCCCTCTTTTGCTATTATTATTGCAAAACTGTCAAGCATTCGTTGCCTCAGCTCTTCCACGTTATTCACAGGCCTTCTGTATACCAGTGACTTAACATAGCCCCAAAGGAAAAAGTCGATCGGGTTCAAGTCGGGCGATCTGGCAGCCCACTCTATGAATCCACCACGCCCCATCCACCTCTCAGGGAAAATTTCATTGAGATGAGAGTTGAAAGTAGCCACATTGCACGTCGCACTCCAATAGGAACGTTTTCCAACAAAACTGGCAGATCATTTTGTAGAAAGTGTAGGTAAACCTCACCACCAAGCCTTTGAGGAAAGAAATGTGGCCCAACTAAATGATCTCCCACGATGCCAGCCCATACATTCACAGAAAATTTATTCTGGAACCCACGTTCCACCACTAAATGAGGATTCTCGTCACACCAATAATGTTTATTATGTAGATTTATTACACCATCATGCCCGAATCCAGCTTCATCCATGAAAAGAATTGAATTGATGAAATTTCTGTTGCCATCATGGAGATTTATAATTGTCCTGCAAAAATTCAGTCGTGCAATCGGATCTCTAGGGAGTAGGGCTTGGACCTTTTGATAGTGGAATGGATGCAGGAGTTGTTCCTACAAAATTTCATGGACTGAGCTTTCTGCGATGCAATTAACCTGACGCTTATATCAGGATTATTATCAACCACATCCAAAACACGATCTTCAGCCCTAGGAGTTCGAGTTCGTCGTGGGCGACCGATATCAAACCGCCTCGTCTTAAAAGAGCCAAACTCACCTAATCTCTGATGGACAGTACTGAACAACTGCGGTCGTGGAATTCTTCTATTTGGAAATGCATCTCGATACAAACGTTTTGCTCTTGATGTATTTTCCGCAGCGAAGCCATAATAATAATGCATGTCGCGCAGCTCCTCATTCGAATATTTATTATAATTATTATTATTGTTATTATTATTATTCATTTTATCAGTTTTAATCACGATACTTATTACACACAAATGATCATAACAGAATAATTCACATAAATATTATCTGTCAAAAGTAGCTAAGGCAAGGTAAGTTATTGTTTTCAAAGCCTCTTTGTGAATCTTAAAAATCAGTTTAAAGCAGCGATAATGCATGAAAATGTTTGAAGTCGTTTTTCTCAGAAACGGTTCATTTTATTGTCTCGCAACAAGAGATACTTTTTTAAATAATTTTTGATACTCTTTAACATGGTCAAATTTATAAAACGGTGAAAACAAAAAAGTTGTGGGCCATGGACCGAAGATTAAGGTCAGGTTAGGCCGTATGGCACTGGAATATTTGCGTCGTATTTGGAACATAAATCTACAAGGGCACTAGTAATACATAGGAAAGACTTGGAAAAAATCAAATCACAAATAAAAAAGTTATCTAAGAAAAACTAAAAAAAAATTACACCCTGTATCTCCGTTAATATTGAGTTTTTGAAAAATTGTTATAGGACTTTGTGACCCTAATTTTTTGTGAGGAATCACCTCCTGAAGTCTTGACGCATAATTTCAGGACAACCTGTATATAGGTTCTAATTGATCTAAAGAAACGAATTGAAAAAGGCAAAAGCCGCTTGGGAATTCGCTCTTTATGCATTAAATAGAGCTTATTTTTACTGTAATTTGAAAAAATTAAAAATCGCCTACGCTTCTTTGTTCCCAAGATAATTTTTTTTTAATGTTCATTGTTCTGACCGGGATTTTAGAGACATGTAAAAGGATTAAACTTTTATTTTCAAAAAGGTTTACATTAAAAGTTCATATGTGTAATAAATGCGCTAGCAGCAGTAGAAGTTAACGTTAATGAACGGCCTGCATGCCGTGCACGAGATTTTTGAACCGAATTTGAAACGTAAGTAAAAAAATAAAAAATCTCCATAGATAAACAAATAAAAACATGTTTTTGATTTGGCTTTCAGTTCCAGTTATTCCGAGTATTTTGAAATGGTAACCTGATAAAATTTTCGATACGATAATTGGTGACGTAACACAGTATTGGTAGAGGCAGATTCGATTCTGGGGCCACTCCCCACCACTTGACCTTGGTTTCAAGATCAAATGGGAGATTAATGTTGTGACATAATGTTAGAAGATGGCTTTGAGCAGAATCCAAGGTCATCCGGTGGTCAAGCTTTCAGGGCCGTCTGAAAGACAGTTGATTTGAGGTCACCCCCCGCCGCACGACGCTGGTAACATGTTAAATAGCAGATTAATGTGGTAGAATAATGTTTGAAGATGGTCTTGAGCTGAATTCAATATTATTTTCGTTACATTTTTTCTGATATGCGATTTGGAAAGAGTATGCCCTCGAAAACATCCAGTCCATGATTTTCCAGTTGTCAATAATATCAACAAAAAACCGAAAAACTTAACCTTTTCACTCATAGAGTTCAAATTTGAATTGAGGATAAACAAAAATTGATGATGATTGATTTTTACATTTAAACATTTCTCATGGTAAACAAATGCTGTTTTATTCCTAAAACTTGACTTTGAATAATGTCTTGAAATATCACGTCACACATTACTGCCGCACGACCTTGAAATCTAAGCCACCGAATGACCTTAAGCTTAGCAACTGGATGACCTTGAAGGTTTAGCAACCGGATGACCTTTTACTTATGGTCAGTTTGAAAAAATCCACTATAGCCGCTGAAGACTACCATTTGATGACCTTGAAGCATTATGTCACACATTAATGCTACACGACCTTGAATAAAAAACGACCACCAAATGACCTTGAAAACTTGACAGTCGGATAGCTTTGGATTTTGCTCAAGATTATCTTGAACTATTACATTAAAACCAAGATCGACTGGTGGGAGTGGTCCTAGAATCTCTCTCTGCTAGTGTTTTCAGTAAAATTAAGAAGATCTACTTCCTCAGTGCGACACATTTCATTATTAGACAAATATGTTATAAAAACAACTTCTTAATTGATACTTTTGGTGAAGTAATATTTTTCTTTAAATAAATACTATGTACTAGTATATCCTTTTAAAGTGAAACAAAAATTAAATAAGAGAGTATTATTGGACTTGAGACATAGTAAAACTAAAACACTATTGAGACAAACAGTTTTTTCCATGAACGACATCTAAAATCTTCAAAGCTTAAAAAAAAAGAATAAATTACTAAGAGCGCTCGTCAGCTTGAAAATATAAGTTATTTCATGCAAATTCGCTGATGGAAAATAAATTGACAAAGAATTTTTAATCACGATCATTTTTTGTTAAGCGATAAATAAAAAGCTACGAGACTAACGCGATGCTTTTCCATCTTGTTTGCATCAATTAGCATTAATGCAGGCAAATCAAAGTTGTAACTACGTCGAACATGTAAATGGGTCCTCTTGCTAGTTTTTCGAACGAGATTGCAATTCCGGCAATTCCTTCTTCAGACCAAACGCCAATATTCGTCCTGTTATTTGATTATACGGCATGCGTAGACGGGATAAATTCAACCTGAATGGTTCCGCAGAGGCGTGCAAAACGGTGATAAAAGGGATGTAGGCTGTGGCCACCAATGTAGCGTCAAAAGTCATTGAAGCTAATAAATACATCATATATTTTAATGAAGTAGTCCCAATGCTACTAGTTAATCTTGAGGTCAAAATATGTCTAAATTTCTGAAAAACATCACAAATTTATAAATATTGATGTTTGTCACAGATCAATGACACTGAAGTTGGCGATTTAACTAAATAAAGGTAGAAATTCACTTAATTCTTATTTACTTCACTAAGAACCCCAGCTACTGAGTATCTTTGAAATTCCATAAGCTTCTCTTTTGTTTTATTAATAAAAATGATTAATTTTAGGTAATTATATATTTTTTAGTCTAGCTTCACTTGAGTTCAAAATACTTGACTTGACTAGACTTGAGTTCTAGTCCCACCTTCAGCAAATAAACTTACAATTTTTAAAATGTTATTATTTTTAAACGTCTGCTTTGTAATAATTTCTCGTAGTGTTTTTTTTTTATCTATATGATGTAAATTTAACTATTATTCAGTCATTTTTTACTCAGACTTGCTCTTTTTAATTAACCAAATATTGAGTGCAAAAATAAAGCACTCATAAATGATTAATTGGGATATACAATGTTGAAATTAATTCACTTTGAGGGACCTCCTCCTGTCCTGGCTGAGACCCGCGAGCTGAGACCCTCCGCCACCGGCTATGGCCTGTTCTCCTGGCGATTACACTTTTCTGGAGCATCTAACGGGCCCCTATCAACTGTGGTCGAGATTACAGAAGAGATATGTAAGTGGTGCCATCTTCACGGCGCCTTTCAAATTATTCGAAATTAATATAGATTTAAGGGCGCCATATTCTTTAAATAGTGTTTTCCTCAAATACAAATAATTTCAAATATTTAATAACTGAATAATCTAAAGCTTATCAAATAATAGGAATGTTATGTCATACCACCTGAGTATTTTCAAATACGTCGTAGTAAAACGAATAAACAGATGCAAAAAACGATCAAACCATCAAGGTTTTAGGTACTGAAATCTACGAAAATAGTAACTTTTTTATATACAGTGTGTCCCACTTAAGCATTAGCCACCCATGTAAAATTGTTATTTATTGACAGATTTGTTTCAACTTTTTTTTGTTTGATAGATTTCAGAAAAAGGAGTAGAATGTATAATTTCGGTATTTTCGTGGTCTAAGCCATGGCCAACTGAGACGCGTTTTATAGGAGGAAAAAACGAGAAGTAATATTAGCGTTTTTTTTTCGACAAAAACTGCAACGGATTCTTATTCAGGACTATCTAAAACCCTACTATACCAATTTTTGTGATGATAGAATACAGGGTGTTGCAGAAAATTAAACCTTAATTTTTTAAATCAACTGAAGATTTATTTACGAAACACATGCATTATTTGAATATTGTGTATCAGTATTATTCAAATTAGTAATAAACGAAACTTATTATTATGATTTAACACTTTTCAATACGTCGACGACTATTAATTGTTACTTTTCGTAACTGTTGCCTAGTAATGTTACGGCATGCGTCTGTAATACGTTCACAAAAAAGATCGAGAGGTGTGAGATCTGGAGACCGTAGTGGCCAATGAATTAAAGGGCTGTTATGTCTAATCCATTGATTGGGAAAATGTTCATTCAGCCAGTTTCTCACTATGATTAAATTATAGACAGGTGCTCCATCTAGGTGTACATGTAAATTAAGGCGATCATTTAGAGGCAAGTCATCGGTTTTTTCCATAAATTTATTTTGTAGGAATCTCCAAAAACCATCCCCATTTAAATTCCCAAAATAGTTGAGGCCCAATGATTTTTAGATTTAAAATGCCATACCAAATATTCACCTTAGCGGAATACTGCCTTTTGCATTGTATAACCCAATGCGGATTTTCTTCTCACCACATTCTAATATTTTGCGAAGAAACAATACCGTTTGTAGCTTCATCAGTGTACAAAATATTTTTCAACAGAAACAAAATTCTATTCTTCTTTCTCTGTCTCTTATTTCTAGACTGTGAAGAAATTTGGTTCCTCCAATTTTTTTTAAACATCTCCAAATTCGATTTCTAGACATATTTAAATTAATACTGGCATCTCTAATAACCGACCGTGGATTTTCATAAAAATAGTTAAGAACTATTTGGTTTATTGGAAGCACACGATTAAGATGTTGGTTGGGAATTTTACTTATAGTTTCATCAAAAACTCTATTAATAGTCGTAACTGTAAAAAAAATAGTAACAATAATAATAATGATGTTTCCTTTATTACTAATTTGAATAATACTGATATTCAAATAATGCATGTGTTTCGAAAATAAATTTTCAGTAGGTTTAAAAAATTAAGGTTTAATTTTCTGCAACACCCTGTATTCTATCACAACAAAAATTGGTATAGTAGGGTTTTAGATAGTCCTGAATAAGAATCCGTTGCAGTTTTTGTCGAAAAAAATCGCTAATATTACTTCTCGTTTTTACTTCCTATAAAACGCGTCTCAGTTGGCTATGATCACGAAATTACCGAAATTATACATTTTACTCCTTTTCAGAGATCTATCAAAGAAAACAAAGTTGACACAAATCGGTCAACAAATAACAATTTTACATGGGTGGCTAATGCTTAAGTGGGACACACTGTATAACTCCACATGTAAATATTCTTATAACATTTACTTGCTTAGTCCTACATATAAAATTGTTTACTTTTATTTATAAGTACGTGAAAATAATTCTTAAAATGTGGGATTAGGATAACAGCAAACGCATGATTTACAAACGTTTTTTTATTAAGTTATTATTTTTGTGGTTACTTTTGTTCTACGCGTTTTACTTTTCAAGATTTCAGTACCTAAAAACGCCAGAAATTTGACTATTTCTCGGGCAGAGATATGGTCACCTTAAACTCACTCATTAATGAGGACATGTACTCTAATTTAGGTACAAGTGCACCAAATACGAGTTTACGTGAAGAATTTATTTAAGGGGTATCTATATTTGAGTGAAAGTACTCAGTTTTAGTTTAAATATAATCACAATTGAGTAAATGATCAAAATGCCCAATATTGAGTGAAAATGTACTCAATAATTTAAGTCAATGGATCCACTCCGAACCGTTATCACTCACACCGATTTTTTTACAGTGTATTGTATATATTAACTATTGGCTTTACTCAAAAAGTCAACGATATTATTACTGTTAATTATTTCTTCTTCGACAATATTATTACTATTAACAAATGTCTCTTTGTTTCTCCCCCCTCTAAATATTTTATCTGTTATGTTCAGTTTATTTGAAAAAGATTCCTCTATATATCCTTCGGCAACGTTCGAAGATTTTCCATCCCCCATATCTCTTTAATGCTATTAAATCTGCCCCTCAGCATTAACCAAAAGACTCGAAGAGGATCGAAGGAAACAATGTCCTGTTTATTTATCTTCATTTGGCAAATTAAATTTGCGACAATTTGAGGTATGACAGATGTATTCCGACTACTTGCCTACAACCGTTCCCATTTGAATATTTAAAGAAACTTTCAAAATTTCCTAGGCGGCATGCAACATATTTTCTATGCAGTGGCATATAAGTTTCGTTTATCACAAATGATCACGGTTTTTACGATTTTTATTAGCCCGAATTTTAATCAAAAAGAATCCTAAATCATCTACATCATACAAATTTAATTGATACAGTTCATCACGGCGACATGCACCGACAACACCAGATCTTAAGGCAACCTAAAAGGAGAAAACTAATATCTAGATATTTTTAAATTTTCACGTTTAAACGTACGTTATTCATTAAGTATACAGGGTGTCCCGCATAAGAACCGACACAGGGCAGGTGCATGTAGGGGTGTCCAAAATATTGTAATTTAACCAAACTTACCTATACAGGGTCGGAAAGTCCCCATGGTTCATCGGCCGTTACGTGAGAGCGATAAAGTAAGTCATAGAAATCCGTGCGATAGAGAAGGATGGCTATAATAAAGGCGTCTCATAGTCACCGCCCGTTTCGCCCTTCCACAAATAAGATCCACTTCCACTTGTAATTCAGCGACCGGTGATCATCTTTGTTTTCGTCGTTTAGCTTTTCTTTAATATATGTCACTACTTATACAATTTCGACTTCGGTATTCCGATATGTTAATACCATCCGTTAACAGAGGGCAGCACAACTCGTAACAAAGAAAACTTTTTACAGTAGCTAGTAGATACCTCTGTTTGTAAATCTAGTGCCATTGTTTCCCCTACTGAAAATTTATTCAAATGGAGTATAGTGCTCAGCTACATTTAAAGTTCATTTAGTTGTTGTTTAAGTATACTTTTTAAAATGACTTAAAAATCCCAAGAAATAAAGCAAAATTCCCTATTTCCCCAATTCTAAAAAAATCTGTAAATCTGGCATCACTCTTTCTAGGACTGCGCCTCACTTTAGACAAATTGTGTTGCCCTCTGTTAACGGATTGTATTAACATATCGGAATACGAAGTCGGAATTGTATAAGTAGTGACTACTATTACAGAAAAGGCAAACGACGGAAACAAAGATGACCACCGGTCGCTGAATTACAAGTGGAAGTGAATCTTATTTGTGGAAGGGCGAAACGGGCGGTGACTATGAGACGCCTTCATTATAGCCATCCTTCTCTATCGCACGGATTTCTATGACTTACTTTATTGCTCTCACGTAACGGCCTATGAACCATGGGAACTTTCCGAACTTGTATACAAAGTTGCACCCCTGAGGCCCCAAAGTGGGGCCCTAAATTTCGAAAAAAAAAATATTTCTGCAACACTTTACCGTAGAAAAACCAAATTTGGTACACGATTTAGGTTTACTACTGGTCTTCTTTGACTATGATTTAAAGTTAATTAAAGCACTACAAGGTGTTCATTGGGGATGACTCACCCCTAAAATTGTTCAGAACTTTTTTTTCATTGACCGAATTGAAAAATGGTAATAATAATTCACAGCAGAATTTAATTCTAATTTTTTTTACTCTTGTTAATTTTAATGACAAAGTTTCCCTGAATCTCCGCCACTGGTTTAAAGATTTGTATAGAAAAATACCGAATTATTATCTTTAATTAGTTAAATCATTTCCCCAACTTTCGTCAATCTACGTCAAACAACTTGTGATAATTGAAAAAATGTGATGTTTTTCAAAAACTTTATTGCCCTCTATTTTGGAACCCAGTAACTTTAGGACCCTGGTTTATTATGGCTGTTGGGCCTAAAATGACCCAAGGAATCACCTTCTTGATTTATGACATAGACTTAACCATATTATAATAAACGAATACGACTAAGTGAATTAAATAAATAATTAATTGAATTAATATTTTTGAAGTCACTAGTTGCTCTTTTAATGAAACGTTGGATAAAAGATTCAAAAAAATAGTTATCTCCTTGCTTTCGAAGTATCAAAAAAAGCGAAAAAATACAAAGCGAAATTGATGGCATGCTCCAGGCGCAATTTTTTATTCGCGCGGCTCTGGTTTCGAGTTTATTTTTAGATGGGATGAAACGCCATGAGGAGCAATTTGGCCGGCTAGAATTCATTTGGCTCTTGTTTGATCCTTACTTGTTTGTTCGCCGTAACGGTAAATATGAAAAGATTGAATTAAGACTAGACAACAAGCATCGGTTTCTTCATATACAATTTTTTATGCAGGCTAATAGCGAGAGGCATCAATAATATTACCTTAATTTAGTTGTATTTTATGTAATCAGGATAAAATGGGTTTATTTTCTCCTGAAAGATGTAAATATTTACGAAAAGTAATCAGCATTCTTTAAATAACACTGTGCTCAATATATCTTTATAGCTTGGTTGTATTTGATGGTGATTGTAACCTGAAACTTTCAAATATCTCGAGAAATAGTCACTCTACGAAAAAAAATGTACGTAATCAAAATTTAATCATTCCAACTAAAATTCCCCCTTCTTGTAGATGAGACGGGGGGTAACCTTGAAATCTTAAACAGAAACTCCTATTTTTTATTGCAGATTCGTATTCAACGACTAGAAGTACGTAGGATTTGTCTAAAACATTTTCTTAGATTCATGATATATGGCGAAATTCAATTTTTTCAATGTCTCCCTCTGGACTTATACATGCGATTCTGCAATACGTTTGCAATAAATACCACGTTTTCACTGTAAATAATCAATTAGTTTTAAAACCAATTTTATTTCTCAAATTTTCAGTTACTGATGAATGAGTTATCAAGAAACTAGGAAACTGCCCTTATCGTAACTCAGGAGCAGGCGTCCATTTTGGGATACTTGGCCAACGCGATTTTCTTCGCTTATACAGTGCCTTTATAAATTATTGAGTCTCACGTGACCGCGACTGTTAGGCAACCAAACTTACAATTGAGTCAGTGATTAATACAAAAGACAGAAAGTGAATCCAGTGGAGTGTATGTTACAATTTTTTATAAACATTGAACTTTATTTTGCAAAATATGTTTCTTTTTTCAATAGAAAATAATTATTTTTTACATTTTTACTTCCAAAATAATCATTAAGATGAGATATTTTGAATTTGTATCTCATTCTACAGGGTGTTTCAGGAGGAGATGTACATACTTCAGTATGTTATTCTACGTTCAATTTTAAGCAAAGAGTTTCCTATGAGCTTAGGTCTGGAAACGCTTCGTTTAGGATATACAGTATGTCAAATTAAAAAAATATATTATATTTATATATTTCTTGAGACGGGAAATTCAAATTTTATGGACGATTGGCTGTATGTCTCAGAGGGCGCCACAAGCGACCATTAGGATCCTTTGGAATCGCTTCAACTGTTTTGTACCACGGTGTATGTCAATAGAAAAACATTTTCCACTATCTTTTCTACTTATTGAAGTCTCTAGGAGCAGCCGATTCCGTTAAAAACTCATCTAAAGATGATGATGCTCATTTGTCAAAATATTTGAGCCTCAGATTTAAAAAAAAACACCCGTTATAGGTCTAGAATTGTTGATTTCCCGTTACATATATTTTTTTATATTTAAGAAAAAATTCGGCCCATAGGTTTAAGCAATCTACAAGCTATTGTTAAAGTAACAATGGAAATAAAGTTCGTTATCTGCAAACTGGCGCATGCACCAAATTTACAAATTTATGTCGCTTGTAATAAACAGCAGATTTTTGTTTAAAACAAAATAGAAATTTTGTCTGGTTATATTAGATATTTCATTGAAATGAAATTGATAAAGTTTCTTTACACATCGACGCTATCCTTATATTCCTAACAGTGATGTATTAGTCTTGTGCAAATGACACTTCTATTTAGTGTTTCTTCTCCTAACTGACAACAATAAGTCCCTGTGATTTAACCAGCAACGTATTTGAAAGGGAAATACATTGTGAGAACTGCCATTAGACTCGGAAACATGAGTTTGCGGAGACAAAAAGCAGTGGCGATACATACAATGCGCTTTGTAAGGAAGGAAAACATTGTCATCCCATTGTCAATGACACACAGAATTGTGACTCCATTCTTTGATTCGGGTTTAATATACAGCGATGCTTTTCTTAACAATAAAAATGATAACGAGGATAGTTTCTTTTTTTTATTTAGGCATTCAGTTTATTAAGAAATTTTGTGTACCTACATCCAGTAAGAACATTAATTATTTAAATTACCTATTCTATTTATAACTAGTTATAACATCAATATTTACAATAACCAAGAAAAACTAAATACGATTTTAATTTATGGAGAGTGCCGAAAGAACGCTAAAGCTGCCAGGCGTTTACACCAACATCATTTTCCACAGAGACAACTTCTATTAGATAACATTTTCGGAAAGTTAGCTAGGAATTTGGCGGCAGATGGAAGTTTTCAAAAGAAGAGTTTTTAAACCCAGAAGGGCAAGAGATGAAGAATATTCGATAGTAATTTTAGGATGTGTTTTTATATACCCAAATATTTCGATTCGTCAGCTGGAGATGGAAACTGATATTTCGTATTCTTCAATCCAGAAAATTCTTAAAGAAATAAACTACGGCCTTTTAAAAAACATTTGCATCAATGCTTTTAGTTCCACAGGATTACTAGAGGCGCTTGCACTTTATAACATGGTTAGTAGTTGCTCAAGAAATAAAAATATCTTACATTCTCATTATGTTTCAGATGAATCCCGATTCCACAATAATGGAATAGTCAACCACCATAATTGCCATTATTGGCCCCAAAATAATTCCTATTAGCTTAGAGAAACCTATTTCCAAAATGTTTGGGGAATTATTGTATGGTATTAACGGACAAATTGTTGGATCAAAGTTCTATAATGGAACACGTACAGGACAAATATATCTAAATTTCTTGCGAGATGAGAGCCAACTACATGGAAGATGTTCCATTATCATGATGGAGCACCACCTCACAATGCCAGAATTGTTAGAGAGTACTTGAACACAACTTATCCAGGTAGATGGATTGGTAGTCTTAGCGAAGATGTTAAATGGCCTGCTAGATTTCCGGATCTCACTTCTATAGATTTCTTTCTTTGGCCTTACCTAAAATAAAAAGTTTCTTCTTCGCCTTTCATTGATATTGACGACCTTAAAAACAGAATAAGAGTAAATTGACAGAGAATGAAGAAAAACTAGAACGTTTTCGTAGAGAGGGAGTGATAAACAGAGCTATTCTGTGTTTGGAAGCGAATGGAGGTCATTTTGAAGATTTGAAATAAGTAGGAATTGTTTTAAATTGTTATATTATAGTCGTGTTAAAAATAAAAATTATTACTTTAAAAAAAAATTATTTGTTTCCGCAGCTGGCTATCATTTGTCAGTATAAAGCTACTGAAAGTAAGGTTCATCATTTTTGCTGTTTTTCTAGCAATATTTCTAATGAAACTAATAAAGACCTGATAAAAAATTATATAGTGTGCTGTTTGAACAAAAATAGTTGACTTGTTGACTATAGTAATTTTGACATATTATGTTACCATGGAGACGATCTAATAATGTCATTTGATAGAGTTTGAGCAGAAATTTAAAAATAGAGTATATAGGGTTTGTTACAGCTTTTTGTTAAAAAATAAAGAGATACGGGGCCGGGAATGCAAAACTGAATCACTAGGTATAATTAACAAATCTGAAAACTCTGAAAGCAGTTATTTTAAAAAATTTGCTCTCTGTAAGGTTATTGTCGAACAGATACTATGAAACCAAAATAAATTTAGGGTTACATAGAAAACTTCGAAACGAGCTTCACTTGGAACAAGAAAATCAATGGTGTCCTTCGACAAAATTCACTTTCTTCTGATACCCTGATGCCCTGATACGCCACTAATTTTAAAATGTGTCCTTTTCAGTATTATTAACGTTACTATAACTACTTAGATTGCTTTCTCTAGGTAAAGGCTGTGACATCAGAAACAGCAATCTATTGTTGCATCAAAAAAAAAAAACAATAACTGTTATTTAACTGCTCAAATAAAGATTTGTTGATCGCTAATATTTTTCTTTATGAGGTGATTTAACTTGTATTATTGTTAATAAAAATAAAATAATCCGAATAGTGGGAATTTATAGCACGTCAGTAGTCTCATTTGGATTTTATGTTGGCAATAAAGTCATAGTATCGAATCTGTTCTGGTATCTTATACTAAAAGATCAAATAGATTTTGTAATTACGGACTAAAGGCCAGGAAATATAGAGTTGGACGCGACTTTTAGTTTTTTCAGTTCATTTCCACGAGAAAACAGTAAGATACAAGATACTTTTTTTTCGTTTTCAAAAGACTTACAAAACTAGCCTTCGAGTGTCAAAAATGATTGATTAGATCAAAAGTTATAAATATAAGAAATTTATTTACGACTTTTGAATAAAACATTTATAAACTGAGTTATTATTACCAGAACGTTTTGGCATCGCATCCTCTCATTCCTTATCACTGTCTAATAACTCACACGAAATCTGGAATCGGTAAGTTGAATAGTTTACAAGTTATGGCAAATTAACTAATTATTAGTCTGGACAATCCAGAGCATCTTCCACAATCGCACTGATTTTTTTCATGGTAGATTTCATAATAATACATAGAAATCTATCATTTTTTTTAATTTCAAATTTGCAACCTGGAAAGGTTTTTGATTTTTTAGCCTTAGTTGCAAAATGAAATATACGACGCACGCGCGTGATATAGTTATATATTATTACACATTCGGAAAGCTTATGAAAAGATCTTTAAGTTAAAAAAAATCGTCAAGATGCGTTGAAAAACAACGAGTTACAGACTGTCAAATATATTATTTTCAAGCAAATTTCGCTTTTTTAACGGTAGGACTATGAATATTATCTTCATTTTCTTCGGACTAGCTGTCGTTCGTTTCCCCCACCCTTCCGCCGCGCCACGGCTCGACAAAAAATCAAGCGAACTTAACATACTTCTACAAATAAAATATTTTTATCTGGGAAAGTACTCGGGTTGCCGATTATGACAGTATTTTTTTTGCAGCTACCAACCTAATTTGTTTAGCAATAGGCCGTCAACATTGACAGTCTGTAACTCCATTGTTTCTCAACAAATGTTGACGATGTTTTTTCTTTATTTAAAGCTCCTTTCATAAGCTTTCCGAATATGTAATAATATATAACTATATCAGGCGTGTGTATTGTATATTTCATTTTGCAACTAAGGCTAAAAAAAAATCAGGTTGCAAATTTGAAATTAACAAAAAAGATAGATTTCAAAAAAATCTGTGCGATTGTGGAAGATGCTCGGGATCGTCCAGACTAATAATTAGTTAATTTGTTTATAAGGCCATAACTTGTAAACTATTCAACTTACCGATTCCAGATATCGTGTGAGTTATTAGACAGTGATAAGGAATGAGAGGATGCGGTTCCAAAACGTTCTGGTAATAATAATGCAGTTTATAAATGTTTAATTCAANTACAAACTTAACATACTTCCATAAATAAAATATTTTTATCTGGGAAAGTACTCGGGTAGCCGATTATGACAGTATTTTTTTTTGCCGCTACCAACCTAATTTGTTTAGCAATAGGCCGTCAACATTGACAGTCTGTAACTCCATTGTTTTTCAACGAATCTTGACGATGTTTTTTTTTAATTTGAAGCTCCTTTCATAAGCTTTCCGAATATGTAATAATATATAACTATATCAGGCGTGTGTGTTGTATATTTCATTTTGCAACTAAGGCTAAAAAATAAAAAAAATTCAGGTTGCAAATTTGAAATTAACAAAAAAGATATATTTCAAAAAAATCAGTGCGATTGTGGAAGATGCTCGAGATCGTCCAGACTAATAATTAGTTAATTTGTTTATAAGGCCATAACTTGTAAACTATTCAACTTACCGATTCCAGATATCGTGTGAGTTAATAGACAGTGATAAGGAATGAGAGGATGCGATGCCAAAACGTTCTGGTAATAATAATGCAGTTTATTAATGTTTAATTCAAAAGTCTTAAATAAACTTCTTTTGTTTATAACTTTTGATCTAATCAATATTTCTTTACGCCCGAGGGCTAGTTTTGTACGTCTTTAAAACGAGAAAAAAGTACTTTACTGTTTTCTCGTGGAAATGAACGGAAAAGAGTTATAAGCGAAAAAACGTGAAATTACGTACAAATTATACAATTAACCACCCTGTAAACAATCTTCCCCTCACTGTGGAAACTAATATGTTATTTATTTTATTTTATTTTTATTTTATTTAATACACTGTTCAACAGGTACTACCCAATTATAGAACAGAAATTTTACAGACAATAATGAAAGAAGTACATTAATTACAAACACTTAAAAAAAATTAAAAGGAACAAACAAAAAAAATACAAATACATCATAAAAAAAGAAGGAAATAAATAAAATCTATACACTAAATAATACACATAAATGAAGAATAAAATTACATATTTGAAACTACCAGACGTTAAAAATAAAGTTTTTTAAGTCATTAAGGCTGCAGTTAAAGATATCTAGAGAATTTTTATTACAGTTGTTACTGATTTCATAAAGTGGTGAATGTTTGAGTACATTGGTACGAGGAGTTGGTAAATAAAATGTTTCGTTTTCTCTAGAGCTAAGTCTAGGTATAGATAATGATAATTTGGACAAATTACGTAAAATTTTAAAAAGGAAGACCTGCGAAAAGTATTTCCGTCTAGTTTCAAGGCTAATAAAGGAATGTCTACTCAAAAGGTCCTCATGCGGATATCCGATATGTGGATAATAGCCATCAGATTTAAAATTTAAAAATTTTAAAAATCGACGCCGAATCGATTCCAGTTTATTGATGTGGACACCATTAATTAATTAATTTAATGGTATGGGTTCGTAAATTGGTGATAAAGTCGATAATAAATCTTTTTTACTCACTATGTAGGAACCTTTTAATTACACCATAAATTAATAGAATTATAAAATAGAATTATAATAAAAACAATATAACTAACACAAAGCATCACCATCATCTTCTGACCAAGACAATAATTCATTATCGAATAACAATTTAAATACTTTCATACATGTTCGAGAGTTCAATGACGTTGATATTCGTACTGCATTAAAAAAAAATAAACCCATGATGACCATCGGTCCGGATGCGTTTTTAGTAAGTGATTGTGTGCAAGTTCTTTCTTATCCTCTAAAAATAGTATTCAATTTAAGTATCTTCCATTGCCAGCTGCCTAATATGTGGAAGCTATTTAAGTTGTGCCCTATTTTTAAAAAGGGCAATACATTTGATGTATCCAACTTTCGTTCCATCATTCGTAACATCTGTAAAGTTTTTGAGATTTTATTGCACGATTGTCTTTACTGTAACATTTTTAATCTGATATCTCCTGCCCAGCACGGTTTCGCTCTACAGTTACAAATCTGGTATGCCTTACGCAATTTCTAGTCGATTCCATGGATAACAACTTGCAAACTGATACTCAGATTTTAGTAAGACCTTTGATAAGCGTGTCCATGGTATATTACTTCAGAAGTTGGACGCATTTGTGGCATCTAATCCATTACTAAATTTAATTAAATCATAACTTCACAATAGGAAGCAATACGTGGTTTATAATGGATTTAAATCAACTGAGTACTTAGCCACTTCAAGTGTACCTACCTCGGTCGATACTCGGACTCTTGCTTTTCGTTATTTTCATTAATGATCTTGTTGATGTCCTAGATGTAGATTTCATTCTTTATGCAGACGATCTAATGATATTTAAATCTATTCGCACCATTGGCGACTAAATTCAGCTTCAAAATAATCTTAACGAGGTTAAGGGTTGATGTGATAAAAATAGATTAATGTTGAATAGAAGCAAGTGTAATGTTATGTCTTGTGCAAAACCATACTTATCGTATCAACTTCGACGTCACCTGTTACATGGGTGTTATACAATAATGAAAACGTAATATTGACAGTTGGTAGAAGGAAGCACAAAAACAAGCGCTTAGGTGGGGAATTCTGGAAGGAAGCCTAAACAGTGTGGAGATGTGTAGTAAGACGATCGGCGGGCAGTGAGGCAAAATAGTGAAAAATAAAAGTGTTTAACTGGTATTAATTAGCAAGTAATTATTCTCTAAGTACTTTGTTGTTAATTGTTCTATGTAATCTTATGATTGTGGTGATTATAGATGTTTCATGATAATAATTCTGTGTATGTTTAGCCTTCATTGTTTTATGCTCAGGGGCGTATATTTTTCTAAGATAAAATTGTTACAATTATTATTAACGATTGCTCATTATTTATTACATGTTAAAATATGTATATATTGTCGTGAGTGCCCAGATATTGCAATAACAACTCCTTTGTTTCACATTTAACTTGTTTTATCATGATTACGTTGTTCTTTGATTTCTTGTGCTCACTTTATGTCATACGCATGTAAGAGCTTTGTTGAATTTACTTATATTTTCGCCCGTGAGGAATGAATCTGTAAAAAGAATAATTGAATACAAAAAAAGGAATTGATCTGGATTGCCTTCCATATAGGACTCCAGTACTTTACTTATTAGTGAGTAGTACTTATTTGAGTGAGATGACATTTAGTGAGAAATTAAATAAGTCGAGCGTTATTTATCATTAGCAGAGGATCTTAATGTATGCCTTTGGTTAGCGGTTCTTTTTTTATTTATATTTGGGTAGTTAGAGCAACGATCGTGGGTTTCTCTGCCATGCTCTTTCCTCACCGGAGCTCTAGGTGAGCCTGGCACTCTCATTTTATGTTAAATGGTTGTTAATGTTTTTGTTGTTCTTTCTATGTGTCACATGTTTAATTTGAAGACTGTTGTACGTAAATAATAAAGTTAGGTGTATTTACTCTGCTTTTGTTTTATAAAATTAAACCATACTTCCCCTCTTTAAAGTTAGTAGCCAGTGCCTTCCGGTCAATTAAAAATAGATACATACAACGTAGGTATTCCTTATGACGATCACATATTTTTGGCCACAACTACGTTTATTTCTTTTTTCGATTGAACCCGGGGTTGTTATACTACAGTCTTTTTCAAATAAATTAACTTATGTAACGTTTAATTATAGTGTTGACAATATTGTGCTGTCGCACCCAAGAGTCTTCCGTGACCTTGGTGTTTTATTTGACGAAAAACTGTCTTTCCGTGATTATATTGATACTATCTTCTCTGACGCTAACAGAACATACGGTTTTATTGTCCGTAATTGTCGTAACTTTACAGATATCAACACACTTATACCTCTTTATTTCAGTTTCGTTAAATCTAAACTTGAATACGCCTCTCTTGTGTTATATAATAAATTAGAACCAGTTCAACGAAGATTTTTATAATATTTGAGCTTTAAATCTGATGGTTTTTACCCTCCATTGGGCATCCACACGATGAACTTTTAAAATCTCATTCTGTTGCTTCTCTTGAAACTAGACGTAGATAAATATTGCTCTCAGGTCTTTCTTCATAAAGTACTGCATGATGCAACAGATTGTCGGGAGTTTTTTCCAAATTATCTTTTGCTGTCTCTAGATCTAGTTTCAGAGGAAATATAACGTTTTATATACCGGTCGCCCGCACTAATATTCTTAAATATTCTCCTGTATTTTTTTTTAAATCTGTAACAATTGTAATGTCAACGATATAGATATCTTTAATTGTTGCCTTAATGTCAAAAAAAACTTTTTACCTAAAATGATTACATTCTAGTTGTTAGTTTCTGTTGCTTGAATGTATGTATATTTTAGCTTTAATTTTTTATATACTATTCATACTGTACCGAGTTCTCCTGTTCTGTAATTGAGTTTCTTGTACTTGTTGAATAGTATAACGTAAATAAATAAAACAATATTTAATTTTATCATTCATTTATCATGAACTGACAGTTGGGAGCTTCTCACGTAACCAGTGAAAAGTGTATATATTTCTGTCAGTTGTTACTAAAACGTTGATTTCAATATTTAATAAATCTGGATGAAAATATTGTTTTATTAAAATAGATATTACAAATTTCTTAATTTTCATTAGAAAATTTCTCATTAAAAGTTACAAGAATGTTTCAATAGTTTTTTCCTACTAAAATATCTGTTTATAAACAATTTTTTTTACATTTACATGTTTTTCCTCAAAATCCTTTATAGAAAATACCAGAGAAGTAAATAAAAAAGTCCTTGTTTGTTATAACACAGCCACACAAAAAAAGACCAAACCCAACACGATCCTGTCGTTAGAATTCATAGACTGTACGACAAATTTCAGAGAAAAGTGAAATTTTTGGGTGAAACTGGTCGAAATATGGGTCAAAACTGATTATTTCCTAAAATTTATTCAAATATATCATTTTCGTAGTAGTATTTTGAGGCGCTGAACACGATGCCATTACTAAAAATTACTCATGACCTCGATATTTCTCAGAAAATCCACTATTTGGCTATAGGTGATGGCAAGCAACAACACCGAAAAGGTTTCTTATTAACGGATGGTCTTGGAACATAAACACAAAAATTTCGTGATATTATATACTAACATCTAGGGAAAATCGTAGGGAAATTAAAAAGTATTAATAATAATTGTTGATTTAGTAAACATTAAAAAAAAGTGTCGAAAGAAGACGAAATAAATTGTTAATAACAATGAAAATTGTTAATCAATCCAATAAACAAAGGCATGCTAGATATAGTAATTAAAGTTTAAGAAATAAATATTTAATTTTTCACTGCAAATATTTCGAGTCACTGTTCAAATTTAGAACTACATTTTTACTGTTTCCATTCAACTAAGTGCCTCATTAACTCCAAAGAAATCTTAATTCGCCAATCACAAATAAACACCTTAGTTTGCATTAATACATTTTATTTCTCCCAATTAAATTCTTTCCTCGGTGTTATAAATTTTTAAACAGATATTAAATACTATATTTACTATCAGTAGTAATGCAGAGATAGGTTGAGTTTTAAAAAATACAAATAATTGCACATTTATTACTTTATAATGAGGTACAATCAATATTTTGTAGATGTTGAAGATGAGCTTAACAACTGTTAGAAATATAAGGGTGTGTCAGGATCTTTGTAGTTTTTGAAAAGCTTTACAAAGCTAGCAAATTTCTTAATGCTCATTTGTCAATAGTGTTAAGTGTAGATAAGAAATGTGTTAACTACATATTTAAAGAAATTTATTAGGATTTATATTTAACTGGCGCCTTCGCCATAATGTTAAATAATTCAAAACATTTAGTAACAAATATAGCGCAATAATTACTGACGAAAACATAAAATAAAATAGGAATTTAAAAATAAAGAACATACATATTTACTTTATATTATAATTTACATAACTTATTCTTTATTTTAAATTGAAAAATAAAATTTAGTAGATATTTAATTATGGCGTATGTTTTCGTCTCATTGTTAAGTCAATTATAATTTAGGATTTAATTATTCATATTTGTACGTGTTAAAAAAATGTACATTCTTATATTTGTAATTTATTCATTTCGTTCTATTATTATTTCTGCATAATGTTAAAATTAGAGTAGGGATATTAAAATATGATTAGCGTAGAATTTTCCTGTATTGATTAGCAGGTCTATTTATAGTCTACCTATGGAACAAGTCAAAACTCTGAACATATGAAGCCATTTCGAGGTTATTGACCAGCATTGCATGACCGACTAATGCCGTCGCGACGACGACGGCGACACTTTTTCGATCTATTTTTCAAATATTAATGTGAGGAAGTATAGCAGGCATGCTGTTCCCATTAAAGTCACATCGAATGTCATGCAGCTATAAATAATGCATCCTTCCAAAGTTTTCAAATTAATTTTCTTATAAAGAATATAACATCAAGTCTTAGTGCGTCCAATCTAAAATTGCATATTTCCCAATAAAAATTTTTGATTTTTTTGAACTGAAACAAGAATATCTCTTTCTTAGCAGTCGGAAACATTTACAGGGCGTTAAAAGATCCGGACAAATTTCTACCATATTTTCCTAAGGTCAAAATATTATGATCTAATCCAAGTTACCTTAGTTCAAAATTTGATACCTAGTTTTCGATATACAGGGTGTTGAATTTTTAGTTTTTCTTCATTAACTTCATTATTAATTGTAGTAAATATATCAAACTTGGTGTACAGGAGTTTTCTGGTATGAGAAATTGAAATCTATTCTCAAATTTACTGTAAATTGTTAGATATAGCCAGCTACCTACAGCACTCTACATTTATTTAAATTATCATAACTTTTTTGTCCCCTGTTTTAGTCAAAGACATCGGCACATAAAAAAGTGGTCAAAAAAGTTTGACGTGCTCAGACACTCCCAAAATTTTGAGAAATTGGCAAACAAATGTAAGAAGTCTCCGAATATCACGCACGTGAGCGCTGAAAGATTTGTTCTGAACTTAATCAAGTGCGTTTCTTATGTATTTTTATACCGAATCCCAATCTGAAGTCTTTTAAGCTGTATCCTCTCCAGATTTTGCAAAAATCGCAAAGCAATAGCGAAAACACCAAAAATAGCGAAAATCACCAAAAATCACGTAAGCCCAAAAAAATTCGAAGTGATCAAGTGTGTTTTTAATGTATTTTGATATGCTGAATTTGAGTCTGAAGTCTATTAGCTGTATCCCCCCATAGATTTTCCAAAAAAACAAAAAATTGCTGAAAATGGCAAAAAATCATATTAATGAAAGAAAGAGAGAGAGAAAATTTAGAAAGAGATTTTCTAGATTGGATCAAGTGTTTTCCACAAAGATTTTGTCGAGTGGAATTTGAATCTAAAGCTTGTTGAACCTCATTACCCAAAAATTTAAAAAAAATTTGTAAAATATCGCAAAAAATGGAAATTGTGAATCCCAAAAAATCTTGAATAAATGTCATGGATATGAAAATAAATATGGTTGACTCGCATCAGGCTTTCTTTGTTGTTACACTTACACTTTGTATTGGATTTGTACGGGTTCGGGAAAGACTTCTAGTCGGTTTCCGTAACTAATTTAACAATATTTTTACATACATAGGTACACAAATTTACTTATGTAAGATTATTTAGGAAAACACTCCAAGTCAACAAACAACCGTCAACCTCCTTGAACAACTCTCGACGATCTGCCAGTAGTGCCAGTGTCTTTATTGTCCCTCCTCTCGCACATTTCATCTCTCCCCACTCGGAACCTCCGCACACTTTCGCAGCACATTTAAAAACCACTACAACGTTTCTTCTCCTGTAGCGAACTCTTTTCGCTTCGAATGACCTATGCAGCGGGTTTCTCTTCCGTATATTCTGATTCGTTTCTCTCTTTAGTGTCCTACAGAAATCTGCCGTCTTGTTGATATCCCATCTTCCTTGGTATCGATTCTCCCTTTCACTTATATCTTCATGGAATCTTTCTCCTTGTTCTTCACTGTAGTCGTCAAGGTCTTAAGGAAATTAGTCAAGGTGAGAGTGTAGGAAGTGCAATTTAAGATTCATCAAGCAATCTAACTGTTTGAAATTTTTCAACATCTCCCAACCTAATTTTCGTAATCCCCACTTTTCTCATTTCCAAAAAAGTTCCGAGATATTCTTGAAACTTTGCAATGCTGCTTTTTCAATGCTATTCATCCTTGTAATGAAATTTTCGTTTTGAAGAAGAGTACCAGTTTGAGGAGTGGACTGTCAAAAATACCTCCGTTCAATTTCGCATCACTTATCGCTGGAAATTTCTCTTCTCAATATTGAAAACAGTCTTTCTCCAGAGTTTTGACAAACTACTTCATGAGACCAAGCTTGATATGAAGAGGTGGTAGTAGAAATTTTGAAAACTCAATCAGTTGTTTTGTGTACGATGTTCCTCGACGCTGGATGGAAGCTCCGTTCTCTTTCTGAACGTAGTGATTTTTCCTATCCCTGCTATTCCATAGCAAGTATATTTTGTGAAACCTAATTGCTGGTCCAGGAACATGGTTGAAATTTTTAGATCACCGCATATTTTCCATTGATGTTCCGAGTAGTTTATTATCTCCAACACTATCTACAAATGTTCGTAAATCTCTTTGAGCTTCGTTGAGTGAGCTATTGGAATAGGTGCATATGATTGTATTCCCATTATGGAGCAGTACTGTTACAGCTTTGAGACTTCATTTTGAAGAATAAATAAAGTCTGCACTCTTCGTCCTTATAAGTATTCGGTTTTAATTCTTCACAGAATACCAACGAATTTTCCTCATCTTTGGTGAAGAATTTTCGAAACGCCTTTTCTCTATGACGATAAACGTAAGCTTTATTTCCTTTTGTCAACAAATTTTTCTTCTTCAGTGCTGCTGCTAGATATTCAGCTCCATCTTGTGTGAGATTATTCAATTCCTCTTGGTTAATAGTTTGGAGAGCCATTCTCTCACCTGTTGGCAAGTATTCATCAAGATATAAGTGAAATTGAGAATCGATACCAAGGAAGATTAGATATCAACATGATGGCAGACTTCTGTTGGACACTAAAGAGAGGAAGAATCAGAATTCAGGGTATCAAAATACATAAGAAACACAATTGATCAAGGTCAGAAAAAAACTTACTATCGTGATTTTTGTCGATTTTTCGCTATTTTTCGTGGTTTTCCGTTATTATTTTGAGATTTTTGCAAAATCTGAGGGAAAAGATTTAAGTTTAGCTCATCAAAAGACATAAGAAACCCACTTGATCAGGTTCTGAACATTTTTTTTTTATTTTTTGCTCTCTCTTAACATGATTTTCGGCGATTTTTCTCTTTTTTTTGCTAATTACTCAAACTTTTGGGAGTGTTTGACCTAAACGGACTTCAGATTCGGATTCAACACGTCAAAATACATTAAGTCTATTGAGTCAAATCAAAGGTACACTTTTTACTTTTTGTGTGCCTGTGATTATTCGATTATTCGTAAATGGTAAATGTCGTTTTGAACAACCTTTTTCTGGATAACTGGATTTAAAGGTTTTATTTCACAAACTCGTTATTACCTTGGTCTGTTTAGTAGAAAATGGGTAGCCCTATTTGTAGGGTCATAAAGAATATATTTGTATGTTGTGTAAACCACTAAATTTATTTGAATTTGATGATATAATTCAAGAGATATAAATAAAAAGCAATGTTTAATTTTCAATTTTAGAGGCCCGCAACTTATTGTTAGTAACGTAGATCTGTAGAGGAAAAGTTATACGACTGATGACTGACATTACTGCTAAACATTCACGACTTTTATGCCGTGCATATAAATAATATTATGTCGCTCCAGTGTAAAGCCTTTTTACTTGTTTTTTTTTTACCCAAAAAATAACTATTAACTTAACAGTTTTTCTGGACACTCTGTATTTAAATATTTCCTTTAATTCAAGGGATTAGCTCCATATTTTGCCTCTGCGCATTTGAAACTGTAATATCGTCCCTTAAATAGAAAGTTGAATATATTGGTACAGATAAATTAACTGGTTTCGACAGCCGTGACTTGGACAGAGATTAGAGGCAGCAATTTTCTAACATGACAAGAACTCGATCAGACAAATGATAAATTCCTTGTGGCATTTTATCTTCATTCCGGCTATACAAGATTAATACGGTTTCATTTTCTTTCTCATATAATTTTGTTACTGAAAAAATCTTTATCGGTACTGACATAACAGCGGACAAAAAAAGTGATTTTAAAAGGGGTTTATAGTATGAAAATAATAAATCTCGTTTTATAAAAGATGTAGTTTGGTTTGGAAAGTTTTATCGTCCATGGCTGTAGAAATATGAAATAGCTAATCCATGTTGTTTTAATAATGCTAATAACTTTCCTTTCATATCTTCATTCTTTGGAAACTGTTTAAACAGTAAAAATAACTTTTTATGTACGGTTGTATTTTTTAAATAAGTTTGCATTGATTGAAAAGGCGATCTAAGGTATAAAAATTTCCTTTTCAGTGTTATCGTTTCGCTCACAAGCTTAATAACACAGGTATTGTGCAAAACCGTACTTATCTTATCAACTTCGACGTCACCTGTTACATGAGTGTTGTATAACAATGAAAAAGTAATATTAACGTTCGGTAGAAGGAAGCACAAAAAACAAGCGCTTAGGTAGGGAATTCTGGAAGGAAGCCTAGATAGTCAAAGATAGGCAGTTGAAGTGAGAACAGCGCGGAGTGAAAAGTAAGATCAGTGTAGTGTGAAAAATATAGAAGTAGTGGAAAATTAAAAGTGTTTAACCCGTATTAGTTAGCAGGTTATATTCTTTAAGTACTTTGTTGTTAATTGTTCTATATAATTTTATGATTGTGATGGTTATAGATGTTTCTTGATAATAATTCTTTGTATGTTCAGCTTCCATTGCTTTATGCTCAAGGGCATATATTTTTCTAAGGTAAAATTGTTATAATTATTATTAACGATTGCTCATTATTTATTACCTGTTAAAATATGTATATTGTGTGGGCGCCTATACATTACAATAATGACTCCTTTGTTTCACATCTAATTTGTTTTTGTCATGATTACGTTGTTTGAAAAACATAGATATTTCATGATAAGAATAAGAATGTTTAGCCTTCATTGTCTTACGCTCAGGGGCGTATATTTCTCTAAGATAAAATTGTTACAATTATTATTATAGATTGCTGATTTATTTATTACATGTTAAAACATGTATATTGTCGTGACTGCCCAGATATTGCATTAACGACCTCTTTGTTTCACATTTAACTTGTTTTATCATGATTAGGTTGTTCTTTGATTTCTTGTGCTCACTTTATGTCATACATCTATACGAGCCTTGTTGAATTTACTAACATTTTCGCCCGTGCGGAACNTTGAAAAGGGGATCTAAGGTATAAAAATTTCCTTTTCAGTGTTATCGTTTCGCTGACAAATTTAATAACACAGGTATACCTCATAGAATTTTGAAACATTTCTTCAAATTATAAACTTTGTTTTTATATTCACCAATTTAAGTTGGCAAAACTAAATAGAGAATAAAGGTATATACTGAGAATGTTGTTTTAAATTGATCTAGAAATGCTTAGTTTATAAAGAAAAGCCGTAAACTCCAAATTGAGAAAAGTTAACTATTTGATACGCTCTTTAGTATTGTATCAGACTACTAAAAAATTAAATTTTGTTTCTAGAGTTTAGAACTTCTACAATTTTTATTATAAAATCATATGGTAAGGCCAATAAGAGAGAAGTTTTATTATAGATGGTGTAAAGGAATGACGACAATTATTTTTATAGCAAAAATAGTTTACTTACATTTTGTTTTGATTTTATCTAATAAAGTAATTCCACTTGACAAAAAGCTCATTTTATTTACCATTGCCATAGATATGGCTGAAGAAGAAGAAACTCAAATGAGGAAAGTTTTAGTGTTTCCACCAGTTTACTGGTGCTTATAATGGGAACCGTATACAATTTTCTTCTTAAATACTCGTACTTCGTTGAAGAGATAGGGAATGTGAAATATTTTAATTTCTACGCCCTTACAACTTCTGAAAATATGATTAAGGTTTTTGATTATTTATTCTATTCGAATGAAAAACGATATTCTTGTTATTTTCCCATTCAGTAGAACAAACAAATTTAATAAATTTAATATAAAAATACAATTTTTTGTTAATACACGGTATTAAAAAGGCAAATAACACGAAAACGGTATATATTACATTTTTCTTGCATACCTAAATTAAATAATGAGACTTTATCAGATCTGTCAGAGGCGTAGAATTCTACCGAAAAAATAGAGTTTTTCCTCTAAATGAGTACTATAGATTATGAATTATTATTAGTAAAAATAATATCACAAATTTAAAATTTTCAATTTTTGAAAAAAAAACGCTATAGGGAAAAAGTAAAATTTTTCGAAAATTCAACGACTTCTACCTCCTCAACAAAGTATTTTTAGAAATGAAATTCATATGTCGTACTCTCATTATTTGTGTCAGTTCTATACAGGATGATTCAGAACCTATCCAAAAAAAATTTGAAATGTACAGGGGACTCTTACAAATACAATTTTGTAAAAAAAACATCAAAAAGGGCAGTTCGAAAATGATTTAAAAATACACTTCTGCACGGAACTGAAAACTGATCCACTGTAAAACCTGATCTTGCGCAAGGCAAAGAATGCAATCAGCGACCGGACAATAAATTGAAACAAATCTTTTCCAAAGAAACAAATAAATAAAATTTCATCGGATTTCAATGTTCGGGATCATCTGGGACTACGTGGAGAGAGAGCACACTACGCACAACGCACATCGCGGATATATTGCATTCTGTTGACGCTAGAGACTATAGTAGCCCAGCGATGTAAAGGTTGAAAATATTACAACTTCAATAATTTTTTTCTCGAAAACTATAAAGATTTTACGATTTGACTCCATTTTACAGGATGCATCTACTCCCAAAATTTTTTGGATAATATGTGAATCAGCCTGTATATCCCCGAAGTTTTTTGGTTCATTTTTTTTACACGCTATATGCTCTTTGAAGGGCATTTTTTATTGTATTATTTTTATGTGCTGGCTGTCCAAGAACAGAACCCTTAGGATCTCTTGAGATGTCCAGCAAGGAACAGGAAAATTTGTCTCAACATTTTAGCAGTTGATGTCACATCTCATAGGTAGGTATGATTTGTTAACACAATACTACTAATATTTTCATATTATTTTCTTTATTTTTATGGTAAATTGAATAAACAATAATTACATTATGATATTATTTTGCAATAGAAACTACACAATTTTTCAAAAAAACTCTAGTCAACACAAGGTGTCAAAACAGAAAAACTATAGTTTCTTTAAAAAAAGAGGACAGTTATTTATTTATTTATGGTATAAGTTCTTTACAAAAGTGTAGTTATTAGGTACTATAAAAGTAAGAGAAAGTGTTATATACTTTTTTTCATAAACATATAGTTTTAATAAAAAATAATAAAAGATTAAACAAAACGGTTGACTTCACTATTTATCGAGCTGGGAACTTAAATACAAAACTACTAGCATGGTTTTGTGACTATTAAATACAGGGTGTTAGTAAATAAGTGTGACAAATTGCAGGGGGTGATTCTACATGAGAAAATAATGGCAGTTTGCTTATAAACGTATGTCCGCAAATGATTCGTTTTTCGAGATACGTGGTGTCAAAGTTTTTCTTGAAAACTGACGATTTAATTTATTGCTCTGAAACCGGTCGAGATGTGCAAATGAAATTTGGTGGGTTTTAAGAGGTAGTTATTGCGCATTTTTTGACACGCAATTAAGAATTTTATGTTCATCATTGGCGCGCGTACGGGTAATAATCTCAATTTTTTTAAAGAAAAAAA